>NC_133587.1:34348779-34650342 GCF_964106895.1 Numenius arquata | reverse complement strand
CAGCCGCCGCCTTCTCCGCGGCGGCGGGATCGACGGCGGACCCCGCGCCGGGGGACTGCTTAGCCGCGGCCCCGCTCATGCTACCGCGGCGGCGGTTCCTACTGCTGCTGCCGCTCCTCCCGCTGCTCCTCCTCCTCCTCGGGCGCTGGCTGCGAGCGGGCAGGGGGGCAGGGCGGCGGCGGCGCCTCGCATCCTGCGCCCGGCCCCGCACGCCGCGCACCGACACCAACCGCCGCCCGCTTCCGGGTTCGGGGCGGCCCGGCCCAAACCGCCGCCGCGGCGGGGAGGGCGGTGTGTTGGGGGGCGGGCTGGGCTGTGCCGTGCCCGGGAGGCACCTCCTCCCCGGCCGCCGCGATGGGCGCCCGGCCCGCCGCTCTGCTCGGTTCTGCCCTGCCGCCTCCCGCCGCCCCGGGCAGCCGGGCCTCCCGCGGCCCCCTCCCCTTGCCCGGGGCGCTGTGACTCTCTCTCTTATCCTTTCCCCTCCAGGCCTGGCCTGGGAAACGTGGGCTCGCCCTGCACGACGGGATCTGGGCCAGAAGGAAATCGTCGCCTCGGACCCACTCGCCCGCCTTCGCCCGAGGGCAGCCGGCCCAACCGCCCGCCGGTAACGGGCTCCGGCCACGGCTGCTGGGCCTCGCCGGAGCGAGGGGAGCGCGGCGCGGAACGGGAGGCAGGAGGCAGGACCCGCTGGCAGAGGCTTTAGGGACGGCGGAGGTACCGGTGTGCGCCCTCACGGGCCGTCTGCCCCGCTCTCGTTAGCCACGTACGCGGTGCAGCGGTCCCCACCCGCAACGCCCCTCAGTAACAACCTTCGTGTTCGTTCCTTACTGAAGGATGTTATTTAAGGGCCGACTGATGTGAGGAAGCAGAGGCCGGTCACTCCGCCCCTTAGTGACAGCAGCCGTGTCCCGAGGCTTTGCTGGCACATCCTCAGGTAACGCTGGCTCCGCCGCCGCCTTGTCAATGCAGAGCAGTACCCAGGGCGGCACCCACCATCCTGGGGGATTATACGAGCCCTGACGCGTGGAACCAAACTGATTTTTTACAGGCTTGTGTCCTGTATCCCTTTATCACAGTCACACCTGGTTCCCACATCATTCCTCCCACCATTCCTTTATCTTTTCGATAGTTTTAATGTAACCTACCTGTTGTGTAAGGGGCAGCTGTTGCTTGTCCTTAGCTGTGTTGCTAATCAGTTTGCTGGTACACAGTTGCTGATTAATCTCAGCATT
The DNA here is from genome assembly GCF_964106895.1 of Numenius arquata. Lineage (NCBI taxonomy): Eukaryota > Metazoa > Chordata > Aves > Charadriiformes > Scolopacidae > Numenius > Numenius arquata. The sequence continues at coordinate 34,649,110 of NC_133587.1, read as the reverse complement.
CACCAGAAGGCTTTTTTCTTTGGGCTTTAAATAGCCAACCATTCACTTAGTGGGAATGAGGGTCCTTGCTCCTTTCTTCAGCTGCCAGTTTTCACAAAATTTGTAGGACTTTTGAGACTAGTATTTGCAGGCAGGGCCAAGAGAACAAATTTAGCCAACAGGCTGAAAAGTTGTGGAAACACATACAAACGATCAAATAGGAAAGCTGCACAAGCTTCATTTCCTTAAGAAGCGAAAGCAACCTCATCTCAATTATCTAGAGAAATGGAGAGTGGTGCAAATGGAGAGGCAGTGGTGCAAAAGGAGAAGCTGTTTGCTCAGTGCTGCACAGCAGAATTGGAAAAATAATCCATATCTTCACAACTGAATGTGCTGTTCTCTTGTATCATCTTTCTAAATTCCCTCCGTGCCTGCAATTGGACACGATGGACCACTGTAAGCAAACCACATTCTGGCCATAGACTCATGCTGCTCTTCTTTACCCCCTCTTTACCATTAACACCATGTGTGTTCTCTGCCTTTCTGTTTAGGTTAGAATTAAAATCGAGAACAACCAAATGATACAAAAAGGAGTAACAAAACTAACAATTTTCAATTGCATGATAATCCAGGCATTGAAATTACTATTTACTTGCTTTGGGTCTTTACTTCTAGAGAATTCAAAATACCTACAGGCTGTGACAGCCAGGAGACAGAAAGGCAGCATAAGACTCTATAAAAGCTTGTTACCTTAAACTGGGGGTATCAAGTATGATTGTGATCCCTTTGGATACCAATAATATCAAATTGCAGTAAATATGGGTGAAATTTTGCATTTATTGTATTCTTTTTCTACTTGGTGTGCTTATATCGGCTTTCTTGGGAACTCCTCACTCCTGAGTTTCAGTAACACCTAGTACGAATGGCTATATTGGGTGTTGACTCCCTCCGTTATAACCAATACTATTAATATTTTCTCATTTTTTCATGCCCTTTGTTCTCAGTCTTGGATTGCATCACTCCATTTTACTTCCCTATCTGGCTTCACAGTATCTGAAGCAGAATACAACTGTACCACAAACCAAAATGAAAATTCAAAATGAGAAAAAAAAAAGCGATTGAATTAACATGACGCTTGCCAACTAACACTTTGCCATATGCTGCATCCTATTCTGCTCTCCTTTATGTCTCAGTGTGTATTCTGCAAATGAGCTGGATATAGAATTAGTAGAGAAGTACCCTGTACAGTCATTGTTAATACACTGGATAATACACTGCAGAAGCACATCAATAAAAAAAATAATCTTATAGTAGCATTTAGGATGACAAACATAATTGTATGCCCAACAGCCTAGCATTGATCCTGTGCAGAGTAATTAATTAGTTGATAGAGAAGTTTGATTAATCAGAACGAAATGTGCCTGATACTGTGCCAATCAAACAGGAAAACAGAAGGAAGATCTGTAGCATTAATTTAATAGCATTTATCTGTAACATCAATAGAAAGTTCTGATAAAGAGGTTACTGCTGACTTCGTAGAAATTCTGTAGATAACTGACTTGGCCCCACGCAGTATTTCAATACGGAACTGGGTGGTATGAAATTAGCATGCCCATTATTATAATAAAGAAAAGAGACTTGTTAAAATCAAAATATAAGTTGCTGCTAGGGGATAAGTTAGAGTCAGTTACTCTATTATAAGGTTTTTCATAAAATCTTCTGGATAAACACAAGTTATTTGTTTATTCTAATCTTTTTGGTGCTGATAAATTGTTAAATAATTTGCTTGAGGATCTTGGCATTGTTAATTCACATATTTCCTGATCCTATTTTTTAACACTTACAATAGCAGTCTTCAATGCATCAGGAACTCTTGAACAAGATACTGACTTACGGCACAGAGATTACTCTGGCTTTTCCTGAAGTATCCTATAGTGAACTGTAGCAGCTACAGAGCTGGTTATATTTGTCTCATTTAGATAACATTTATCCTCTTTATACCCTGCTTTGTAGGTCTGTTGCCTTCTTAGAATTTTAATTAAAATTTTTTCTTGCAGTATTGCTTTATACCCATTCTTAGCCATTTGAGTTTGTTTCTCCTTTTTATGGGATTCCTTTTTTTGCTGTTTCAAACTCAGTAGCTTCCATTGGAGTCAAAGCAGTGCCATCCTATGTTTATCTTGACTTTGCAACACATCAGTTTGCCATGATGCTTTTTTTTTCCTGTAAGTACCAGCACTATTCTTCAGAATAACTTCCCAAAAGATCTTTTTTATACATCTGGGTTTTTGGGGATGAGAAAAATTGGCAAAATTCAGTTTATACGGTGAAAAAGAAAATCTAAGTTTCCCTGACTTCTTTGGATTTCACACACACACACACAAAAACACATGTTTTGGAAGCAATTTTAAGTGGTGCTTCTTGACCATTTTCAGTAACAGTTAACCTTCCTGAAGAATGATATTTGATATACCTTATCGTACCCAACAGCATTACTGTAGTCTGATGCTTCTCTTTACAGGTTTTTAACTTTTGAATATAAATTTTTATTGAATAGAAATCTGAGAACATTTACTCAGGAGTTTTTTCCTAAAAATTTTGGAATTATTAATGGAAACATAGTTTACATGAAGTTTCATCCCTGGTATCACCCAATCTGGCTTCAGTTTCACTGAATGCATAAATTGTACTCTCACTGTAAGATCCTCAAATATTTATTGTTCCTGAAGAGAGAAATACTTTCCACTAAAATGTGTTTCTTAAGAAGTTTTCACAATAATCATAATCTTTTGGGGATAATCTAATGGGATTCTTACAAGTTAAAAGTTCAAAACTAAAGGCACAAAGTTTACTTCAGAGATCGGCATTTTTGCTGTTTCTAGTTATGAACCCAGAGGACTAACATAAGGAGTTTGAACACTGCAAAAGGTGATTTATGTACCTCTGTTGATAGTAATATTTGAGTTTTCTTCTCATCAACCAGAAATTGGTTGAAAAAAGGGAAAAAAACATAGCTACAAAGCCTAGATCCTAACAAGTCTCTTCCTTCACACAAAAAAGCACGTTATTTTCTTTTTTTTTGTTTTTATAATAATAAAAGATTCATCATTTTTAAGCATGGTGGAGGTCTGCCATGTTGCCCCTAATTTTTCGGCATAGTGCTGTGGTGTGTCATTCCATATAGAGATGAAGAACAATGCAATATTGCTTCGCAGGATTAGAGGAACAACCAAAGACAAAAAATAGCTTATTACTACAGAATGTGAAAAGCTGAGTTATTTTGTATTCCTGTCTTTCAGATAACAGTGCAGGTGAAGAAGATACATGTACCAAGCCAGGCAAGAGAAAAGCGTGTAGAAGCTAAAATTGTATTAAAATTCCTGGGGCTAACAAAAGCCTTGTTTACAACGCTTTTCTGTATGAGAAAAGCCAGGGCATCCTTTTATGCTCTCAAGTAATACAACCGACACATGCCATTTTATTGCCTGTATTCACACAATTCTAACACCCATTTTTATAAAAACAGTAAAACTACTGATGTATTGATTTTTTCCACTGCATTGGTGAGAAACTGTAGCTTCCTTTAATACATGGTGGAAACACTTCAATGTGCACAAATTATAATTCTGTTATTCCAAAGGGGTTACTCCAGCTTGTATTCTCTTGCAGCAGTTAAACTTCAGTTTGATCCCTGGCTTTAAGGTTTGAAAAGTTCTTTCCAAACCCTCTAGTGGTGCCTTCCCACATCTGTAATTTTTCTCTTGCCATAAAGCTGCTTTACTAGTATACTCTAATAGGGGTAAGAAAAAGCTAATGGCAGCCAAAACGGAGGGGTGGTGGGTTTTTTTTGGTAACAAATACACATGCATATTCTAAGAGTAGATGGTAGGACTAGACTTGAAAAAAAGCTTTTTTCTTCTGTCCAGTCTTTGGTATCACTGTCACAGTTGCTAGTTTTAGTTCTATGTATTTGCCATATTGGTGTTTAAAACAAAATTCAATTAGAGTACATGGAGGTAGATTTTGTCCTTCAGCCTCTATACTGTCGTGGTTTCGGCTGAATTTACCAAAACCAGACCGACAGATGGCCCTTCCCCCCCCCCCTTCTTCCCCCCCCCCCCAAAAAGAGGAGAGAGGAGGAGAAAGAGATAAAGGAGATTCAGAAGTTTAGAATGAACTAAACTACTTTAATGAAGAATTAATATTAAAATAAAAATAAAGAAGAAAATAATGAAATAGATACAATATATACAAAACCGTATCAAGCTCCCAGGATGACAGTCACATCACCGGCAGGCACTTGGGAAGTCCCAGACTGGACTCAGTGACGAATGGGAACTGGATTCCAGCTCTGGAGTCAGGAACACACGGATCGGGATCAAAGGCAGATGAACAGACAGAGTCCTCTCTGGACGTCGGCCATCGCAGGAAGGGGCTGACCCTTTGATCCCTCAGCCTTTATACTGAGCGTGGGGCAGATGGGATGGAATACCCCAGTTGGTCAGGTTTGGGTCACCTGTCCTGTCCACTCCTCCCCACCGATGTGACCCCTCTACGTTTTTTCTGTTTCCGACCCTCTAAGGGGGCAAATAAGGAAATTGGCTGACCTTGGTTGTTATAGCAATAAGTATAAGCAAGGGCCTCCCTGCATACCATTCCTTGGCATGGAGCACAAACATTGGGCTTATCATTCTGAGAACGAGCAGTTTTCTCCACAATATGCTGTTAATTTCAGAGAGTTAGAGGAGGCCTAGCTAGGATGTAAAGTTACAGAACAGAAAATTGGTTCGGTTTTACTTCAAACCGGGACATATACGTAGGTCAGCATTTCTGTAGGGTATCCTTTTTTAAGCATATACCTAGTTCCGTGTGTTTGTAACAGTCATCACTTTGGCTAAAGAGCTCTGAGTTAATCCAAGGTGGCTTGTAGGTGCATTTTTATTTGTTCAGGGAAGAAGACATAAAATGCTTATAGATTATTATTGCTCTGCCAAAGACAGCTAAATAATGCATAAGAATGTTTATAATAGTTTAGTATCTATAGATGCTTATATTTAGTGGATGTAATTTAGCACTTAAAGGTCATACTTACAGTCAATGGTGGTTTGTTGGTGTTGGGATTTTATTTAAATAAAATATCGAGGGTTTGGGGTTTTTTCCCTCCTTCCTAATTGCTTGCTTAATTTGCCTTTACATTTCTGCTACATGATAAAAGAAAATATTTCATAGTCCAGACAGTGAGGCAACTTTCACAGCATTTTTAATTTATTCTGGAAACATGAATAGGAGGCAACTGTATCAAGGCCTTGTATGTATTTGTCAACTGACTATTTAAGGCCAAGTATAAAGGGTTAAATTCTCTCTCTTTGAAATCAGTGTGACTTACTGTTGAACTACAAGAATGTTCCTTGAATGCAAAAATGCCTCTTCCTTTGTTTGTATTTTTTTCTCAGTAGGCAGTTTTCTACAAACATTGAGTATTAGCAGTAAGTCACGTATTAACTTTCTTGTTTTTTACTCCTAAAAAGAAAAAAATAGGCAACAAAGTTAAAAGTGCCCAGAGGAATTTTCACCCGGTCTTTTAAATCACACAGCATGTTAATAGGTTGTAAATATTTGCTGTGAAAATAGCGCACGCCTTTCCTGCAGGCCATCATCGTTTATGTGGGTTGTTTCACGTATGTTGGGTAAGCGGCTGCTTGCTCTTCACTAAGGAAAACAGCTCTGGTATTTGTTACTGTGGGAATATTAGCATTTTTATTTCTACAGGTGTTCTTCATACCGGCCTCTACCTAGCATCTGGGTAAACAGCAGATTAAATTAAGCGTATCACCCTTACCCGTAACATTTATTTTTCCACAGTAATCATGCATGACTTTTACTAAAAGCGAATCAGCTTCGATTAGGAGTGGTTTCATGGTACCCTTAGACTTCAAAAGCCCCGTAGTGAATAGAAGAGCGACAGTGCTCTGGCAGCCGCCCCGGTGAGCATCCCGTCCCGCCTCACGGGATGGAGCTGAGAGAGGCCGAGCCCTTCCCGGGCCGCCCCCACCACCTGAGGGAACCCAGCTGGGCATCGGCCCCAGGACGAAAACCTTCCCGCAGGCACCCCAGACCGCTGCTTCTCCCTAGAAAAGGGCTGGAGGTGGCCAGCCGCCAGCCTACAGCTACCTACGCCATGAAAAGCCGCTTCCCCCCCATCCTCTCACCGCTAGGCGGCCTCTCCCTTTCACACAATCCGCTGCGGCAGCAGCATCCGCCCGTCCTGGCGGCGGGCCCCGGCGTTCATCCATCGCTCGGCCGATCGGCTGCTTCCCCCTTGCCGCCTGTTGCTAGGCAGGCCCGGACGCAGCTGCCGCCGTTTCCTGCCCGCTCGGAGGCGGCGGGACGCGGCGCCCACCCCCTCCACCCCGCCATGGAGGGTGACAAGGTGAGGGGCCGCTGGGGAGCGGTCGGGGAGCCGGGCGAGCCTGCCGGCACCGCGCGAGGGGCCGCCCTGCCTCGCCTCTCCCCTCCTCTTTCCCCCACACCAGGAGGGCGGCCCTGAGGGGCCGGTGGGGCACGGCCGCCGCCCGGCCTGTTCTTCTGCTCGGCCTCCCCCTGCTTCCGGCCCTCTGTGCCTTGGCGCCTGCCAAAGCCATCGCCTCACCCGGCCGCGTCTCGCTGCGGCCGCTTGTGTCCCCGGGCTTGGAATAAGCCGGGGAATTTGAGGGGGCAAGGGCAGGGAACAGCTCTAGTGTTTCTTCTGCTGGTCCTGAGAACCCCCACGGCACCCCTGGGACAGTTCAAGTTTCCTTGCTTTGTCAGCACGCATCACCCAAGTAGCGGTACTAAGGAAGTCCTTATTCCTCTAGCAGAAGGATGAGGCTGTATCAGCCACCGACCTTTCTGCAGAAGGGAAAAGGTGGTTCATGAAAATATCCAAAGCTCTTAATGTTTCAGATTGTAGACAAAGTATATTTAATAATTGATACTGCTATAACTGCTAATTATTGAGTTTTAGTTCTTTAAGAACCCATGTATCTTTTGCATGATGGTGTTCAATTATGAAAAGTTTGTAGAGCTCCAAAATAAAGGAAACAAAACCACATGGACGTGCTGGCATCAGTTGTTGTGCTATCCATACACTTGAAAAAGAAGTACCAAATCACTTTTATTACTGTTGTGCATCTGTGTTTTACAGCTAATTAACTTGTGGTCATGCTGAATAGAAAACGTAGTAGGAAATAGAGTGGCAGGGCAGGGTATGTGAAGTAGTATGTTGGGACTGCTCTAAAACTTTCCGTTCAGATATCATTTCAGTAACTGTGGTACACCAATAACGTCCTTACTAAAAAGAGGTGAGTTAGTGAATTGCGATGGAAAGTTAAACTTGGATCAAAAATTTTTCAGGTGTGTTGGTATAAGACTGCCAGAGACCGAGAGGCAGTTATACTAACAGCCACGCTGCATGAGAGCCTCCTTTTTGCTGTTTCTGTTCTATCAAATCAAGTTTATCACTTGTGCTTTTTACTTACTTGAGGGCTCTCAAATAGGCAACTCATTGGAAATATGAAATATAAATATTTATATGTAAAAAGTAAAGTGTATTTCTCTGGCTGAAAGACTGCACGCAATTTTCTGTTTAAATGAGATCTTTGCTTAGTTAGAAACTTAATATTTTTCTGAAAACTTCCAGTCTTTCTAGGTTGTGAGTGAAGAAATCCTTCTTGATCTCTCTTGAAGATTTTATCTAAAGTAGCAAGGTCTCTTGTTCTGCTAGCTTCATAAGACAACATACTCATTGTTTAATTTAAAGGACAGATTCTTAGATGTTAAAAATTTTCATAACGCTTTTTGAGTTCAGTAAATCTGTTGCATTTTATGTCAGCTGATGAGCTCCTCGTGCTTTCAGGTGGATGAATCAAGTTAAACCCCAGTGTGGTTTAAATAACTGGTCTTAATCTTGATTTAAGTTACTATAAGGACCTCTAAATTAGCAGACAGGTGAGAAACTTCAATACATCCACTTCAAGTTAGTTTTAAAATTTTTTTTGTGTGTGTACAGTGATTCCTCTACTTACAGAGTGACAGTGGTCTCAAAGATATTAAGTTTCTTTAAGCTTTATGAAAGATCTCTCTTTTTCTATTTGTTTTGTTTGTTAGTTTCCTGCAAAAGCAGAGAATTAAGTGGAAAATCACTGTATATAAAAGTAACAGATTCTAGTGGGGGGGGGGGACCATGAAAACTGCAGACCCTTAACTGATACCTTATCTGTTATTGTCTATTGGTTATGCTGGTTTTAGACTATTTGCATTATTAGCATTCTTTCTTTGTTTGCTGATATGTACCTAAATATTTTCTAAAACAAAAACGTAATCATATATATTAGGGATTTTAAATAGGTCACTGTTTGAGACTACAGTGAAGCATTCTGTTCTCTTCACATCCATATCATTTCTTCCTTCCAGCTTACCCTCACGCAAGTTCTGTTGAGTTTCATAGGCTTTGTTAAAAATTCACTCAAGAAAATGATTGATTTCTCATCCAACCTTTTGCAGGAGTAAATATTTGTAATTTTTTGCCCTTTTTAAGGATCAGAAGAAAATAAAACTTAAAGTACACTTTCAGTTGTTTACAAAGGCTGCTTTCTTCGTACTTGTGATCAACTTCATCTAATGTTTACCAGCCCACTACAATCTTCTGTCAAATCTAAGTTTGAAAAGAAAGTGATTTTTTTTCATGTAGAATAATTAAAAAAATTAAAATATACTACTAAAATGCTGTTTCCATGTAATAAAGTAGCAAAAAACGGGCACTGTATGTTTATTTTCTTCCACCAGTGCAGCTCATCATTCAAATATTTATCAGCGATTTATTTTGTTAACATTTACTAACTTTTACCAAGTCTAAATTTGAGAATACTTGTAGCTTTGTCATGTCATTTTGATTACAGTCCTCATCCTTCAATGAACTGGTTAAAAATATTCAATAGATTAGTGATCTCAAGCAATATGATTTTTTTTTTTTTATTTAGTTTAGCCAAGTAGTTAAGGGCAGTAACTCTGCAAATGAGGGTAGGAGAATACAATCTAAGTAGGGAGCAGTCTAGTGAAACAGTGTCCATTTATAGTCTGATTATTTTCATGATCCTTTTATGTTTTTCTTCAGTGCTACATACCAATATTTCATATGGCAGTCAACTTACACATGTAGCCTGAACCATTCTCAAATAATAAGTGAAAGTTGATTGAAAAATAGTGCCAGCCTTTTTTGAGATGTGTGCAATGACTAAACCAGAAGCTTCCTTGGTTCACTTGAAATGCACAGTAATCTAACTATTTTTAACTTCTATTTTTTAAAAGTCTAACAAAAATGTGTTGTGGGTATGTCAGATCCCTGCTGATGGGGGGAAAAAAAAAAAAAGCATTACATTTGTCATGGTATTTTTAGATTCATTACTTGTCCATGTTATTTATCCCTTGAAATGTCTTCAAGTATGTATAGAGGATCTGTGGGAAAGATGGAGCCAAATCCTCTGAGATGTACAGTGAGAGGACAGAAGGCAGTGGCCCTAACTATCAGCAAGGGAAATTATCACTTAGTATAAGAAAACATTTTCAAATGAGAGTGGTCAAACCTGAAAACCAGGTTGCCCAGACAAACTCCAGCTTCAGGGATATTTAAACCTCACCTGAATAAATCCTTGACCAGGTCTTACTTTGAGGTTAGATTTAATAGAGCAGGAGGTTGAACCCAATGACATTGATACATTGATTACTTTCCAAAAGTGGCCTGACCGTGTGTACCCATTTGGTCTGTAACACAGCTGAATGGCTATCATTAGAAGGCCAATTTTCAGCCTCGATGAAGGGCCGCACTGTCATCCACCATAGGCACTGGCCTCAGAACTGGTTACCATGCATATACAGAGCTGGATAACCCAGTAGTGAGCTTCAGGCTGCTTCCAGGTCCAGTCAGATCAGGCAAACTAAGTATACATATTAAGGCTACATCAAATCAATGTTTACATAACAAAAAGCAGTGGTACTTGCCATATATACCTTGATCCTTTCCTTTGAAAACTATTCTTTAAGTGATTTACTTCTCGCTGCGACTTGATTGCTCAGTCTTTTGCTGTCTTTTCAATTCTAGAGAAGAACCAGAGAAGATACTTGGAAATCAGAAGAACTTCGGAAACATCTTAGGGTAATTATGTTTTATTTCTATTATTTTTGATGTTAAGTTATTTTACAGCAAGGGAATTTATTAACAGTCTAAACATAGAGGCTTGACTGCTTATTCTACTAGCCAACCTGCCTTGTGGACCTATAATAGCTCTGTAAGGCTTTTTGGTACACCAGACATTTTAAATCTACATCATTGAATACAGACCATATGGATCTTTAATGCGTAGCTGCTAAATTTCTTGCTACAACTGACTGTTCTGGACTCTGTCTAGTCCAAGCGTGTCCAGAGGCTGGCCCACTGAACTATTTCTAGCTACACAAGTCATATAAGATTACTCTACAGATTTCTTAATTAGGTAAATGGAACACATACCATGGTTGTGGTAATCACACAGCACATAATGGGGTCTGATTTGCTTCCCACCCAAATCCAAGTTACAGCTCTGCTTAATATATACTTATTGTTTTCTACATGTATGTTATGTATTGCATTTGTTATCATCTATCATGTTTGTCATGCACTTTTTAACTGGTTAATTACTTTATTCACTGGTCAAATAGGCCTTCAGGCTGCAGTCAGTAACACCACTGATGTTCATATTAGTTTTGCACTATATTTTTAAAAAGTTGTTTTACCATATGTATCTTCTGTATCTTGTGCAGATCTTCATTAGTCCTTTGATACACTAAAGCATCGTACTATTCATCTATTACGCCATTACCTAGCTTTCTATTACCTGGCTCCCCATTACCTCAGTGCCAGTGCTACAGTATAAGTACTTTGTATTTTTCAGACATTCAGTAACATTTCCACTACTTCCATGTGGGCTAAAGCTAACAAATTTGAATTAAAATGCTTTAGTTCCAACAGAAGTGGTGTGGTTGGACTTTCATTTCTGTGAAACAGATGGATAAAGTTTAATTCACTTTACTCATTGACTATAATCAAAGCAAGTTCTGTTTGTTCTGCATTGACTAAATAGCTGAAATCGTGAGTATAGTCAAATCAGTGGGAGTTGTGCTACTTGCTTCAGGAAGGTTCAAATATAATCTCTTATGACTTTAGAAAAATACAAGAATAGTTGCATCGTCAAGGGATGTAGGCCAAAAACTTCCTTTCACAGTCTTTATGTGCTGTTTTCTGTTCCAGTAAAAGCTAATCTTCTATTCTAAAGGCAGCTGCAGTATGCCCAGTTATCTATCATTATTTTTTGTCTGTGACATATTTTACAAGATGGCACAGTTTCTATCTACATGAGCTAACAGCTTTAAGATGCTTAGTTAATTTTTCAACCAGCTCTAAACAGAATGCACAGTTCCACAGTAAATTTTCTTTTTACCAAATTATTTTCAAATACATTGAAAATGCAGCTTATTATTTATTTTATTTATTCTTTTTACAATAAATGCAGACATTATGCTAGCAATTCTACAAAGTAAACCTAGAAATATATCAGCATTTTAATACAGTTAATACATTTAAATTCATAGTTAGGAATCCACTATTTTTTTTCGCGTGAGTATACTATATCTAAATAGATTGCTGAATTATAATAATGTAATTTTAATATTTTTTTTTTAATTTCAGGCATCACAGCCAGATAGTCAAAGTGAAGACCAAAAGCACAGAGAAAAGAAACTGCAGAAAGAGAAGTCTGTTTATGACACAGACACTCATAAACATGAACGCAAAGACAGAGGGAAGAGCAAGGAAAGAACAAGAGAGAGAGAGAGATTTAGATCTGGTGAAAGAGACAGGGATAAAATGAGAGAGAGAGAAACGGGAAAAGAGCACCAGAGAGAAGGAGACCGAGAGAAATACAAAAATAAGCTTCGAGAGTCAAGTATGGAGAAGGAAAGTTACCATGTACCAAAAGATAAAGACAAGGAGAGCAATAGGGAACAGGATAAAAAGCATAAAAGACATGAGATAAAGCAAATAGATACACAAAATAATCTGAAATCATTTGAAGGAAGAGATAAAGAACATCACAGAAGAAGAGAAGGCAGGCATCATTTGGGTAAGTTGCTTTGGGTTGCTCTTGTACTTTGAAATATTTGATATTTAGATAGAAATACTCTGAAACCATGCCTCATCTGTACAGAGAGGACAAAGACAGGCAGGTGTGAGTACCTACTGAAATGTGTATCTTTAGGGAATCTTGTTGTAACCTGGTTTTATTTTGGTGCTTGCAAAAATGTTGGTGCTCGTTTCCATTCCTCTGAGGAAAGGGTGAATGTCACTGGTTTTTTTGGTCACTTGACCCCAAGAGAGTAAGTACCTTCCTGCCTAGACATTCTCTATTGAGTGATCCATTTGAATCCCCAAGTTGCAGAGTGTTTGCAGGTTAGTAGCATGTGTCATTACTCTTACCATTACACAAGACAATTGAGAACAGAGGGATTCATTAGGAAAGAAAAAGGAGTAACCAGCTTTGGAGAGAAAATTTCAACAGAATATTAATTTATTTTTAGAAAGCTCTCATATTTTAGAAAACCCATATCACTGAAATACTGTTTTCTATATGCTAGAGTTAATTATGTAGAGAGTTTAATGAAATTTTTTCATTAATTTATACATATATTTTCTAGAGGAGGAGAAAACAAGAAGCAAAGAGCAGGAAAGAAGACATACGGAAAAGAAGGTAAAGGAAGGGAAAGGAATGAAGTGTTTCATAATGGAATAAGATAGAATCGTAGAATAATGAAGAAACAGGATCAGCATCCAGTTCCCAAAAAATCCAAGAGATGCATAGATAGTAAGGTCCTCACAATTGTATAAAACACACAACAACAAAGTATATCCTAGCCATTCTATTTTAAGGACATCCTTCATTCTTTTTTTAAAGTAAAATAAAATTTGCATAGCAAGCATTGCTTTATTTTTGTACAGCTACATCAAAATTTTCCATCATCTGTTTCCACCTTTATTACAAAAATTTTGGTAAATATACATCCTATTCTATGTTAGACCACCTAGTAAACAAAGGATTAATTTTTTGTGTGAAGAATACATAATCCAAAGAATTTTCTGTAGCAAAGTATGCAATGTGCCGGCAGAAGTATCAGAATCTCAAGTGACATGATAATTTGGAACTTTACATCATAAGAAATTTTTTTTTTTAAAATGGCTGGAAGATCCATATGACAGAAAGAGATTAGGTACTTACAAGTCTGCCATTGTAATAGTCAAAATTGGGTAGATTTGTGGTGAAGATAAAACAGTCTTGGAGAGCTTTCTAACTCTTTAATGTTATTTTTCCCTTTCCAGGATAATGATACTAGAAAGAGCATTGACAAATTTTTAACCTACAGAGTTGAAGAAGGTGAACGTGTACACAAGTTACAAACAGATCAAGAGCTGCATAAAGAGAGAGAGAGAAGACACAGAGAAAAAAAAGAATATTCTGTTGGGCCAGGAAAAGAGAGGCTCTCAAAAGAGAGAAGTCATAAACGTTATGAAGAGGAAGAAAAACATAAATCAAAGAGATCTAAAGAGAGATCTTCCCATGGAGACAGAGAAGAGCAACCAGCAGAAGCTACTGAGAGAGGAAAAAATAGAGAAAAAGAAAGAAAGAAGCATGATTTAAGGGTTAGTTTTGTTAAGACTTTAAAGCATTACCTTATAGTTAACTTTAATTGTTGATGTGTCATCATTGATAAGGTGAATAATAAAAATACTAGGATTGTAAATCAACATTTTCTGAAATCTGAGGCTAAAGTGGTAGATTAAAATACTACATCTGCATTTAAGTAGCCTAACCCAGAGCTACCCTTCCATAAAATTTAAACTAGAATCTTATTTATATTTTAGAAACATCTTTTATTCATAAAATTCTTTATTGCTATGACTTTTGAAATTTTTACTAACACTTTGAAGTGAACGTGAGATTAGGCTAGAGATCCGTTAAAATGTATTGGTTGGCTTTATAGAAAAAAAAAATATTATTTTAATTAAAGCTGGTTTTGATGTTGCCTGTAAAGGGAGCATGGTTATCTAACTCACAAGTAGGCACGTGAGTATAGATCCCTTATATTTATGGGGTTTTGCCTCTACTTCTGAAGCCATAGAATATCTTTTGTGTTTCTAATACAGAACATGTCAAAACTTTGATATTTTTACTGTTTTTTATAATACAAGTACTAATTCTACAAGAAGGAGTCAAGAAATACATAGTAATTTGTCACTCTTAAAATCAGATAAGTGTTATGGAACATAGGACCATTCAGATGGTCTAGGGTAGTTTTTGCTGCTGCCTGAAGTGTGAAGATCTACAAGTTTCTCAAAGAAAAGTTCAGAAATATATTTTCTAGTGAAAATGCTAGGTATCTTCAGTGTAGGGGCCCACCACAAGTGATTCCTGTACCTGACTTTCTGCAGCAGAATTCAAAAGCCTAGAAGGAGCTTGCTCAAGGTTTGACTTCCTTGGAAATTTACTCAAGTAGCTGTTACAGAATATACATGCTGATGCTGATGCTTCTGTCTCAGTTATGAGAATGCCCATTGAATACATTTCCAAACTTAGGCAAACCTTCATAATACAGAATTTAGGAGTCAAATCCCTCTACTTGGGATTAAAGTACCTGAGACTGTTCTTTGTCCCTTGGTTCAACTGGTGTGAATTGTTGCAGTCCATACTGTTAAAATGTCATTCTTTGAAACAGGTGGGCCACAGCCTACTGAGGTCAGCCCTTAGTCCCTGTCAGTTTTCCAGCCATTCCTAGGGGTTACTTAGGGAAGTGCTTGGGGCTCACATTTTAAGCAGCATACACTGAGCCCAGAGCACTTTTAACCATTGTTACTAATACAGTAATGTGAAGGTATCCTATCAAAAAGCCAGAATTTACTCTGGTAAAGCATTATAAGGTTTTGTTAAGCAAACAAATAGACTCAAGATCCCTTCTTGTTTCCTTTCTGAAATGCATTTCAGAAGGGGATGTAGCCAAACTTCGCTCCTGAGTATTTAATATTATCAGGAGAAGCTTGTATTGTGTGTATAGCATATCTTTGATGGGTGTTTATTTTCTTTGCTTACCATATCTGTAAGGAGGAGATTATTCTGATGTTCATAACAGAACTTCTTACAGACAGTGACTCATAAAAAAAATAGTATGTGTCACTGAAATAATTCATTAGAAACCTTTCTTACTGTTTAATATTACTAATACGTGTTCGTATATTGCTATCCCAGCATTTCTGACACATGAATATTGTGACTTCTTTTACAGAACAGCGAATACAAAAAAGAGGAGAGGATTCAAGAAGATAAGAGCCATCAACATGCAAGGTAAATTCAGAGATTTAAAATAAGGATGTACTGTATGGTATCTACTAAAATTCAGTCACCACCAAAACAATAAGCATGAATTGATCTCAGTTATCTAGGATGAATATAATTTTTTTCATAGGCCCTTTGTACAATACTATAGCAATTAAAAAAACCAAAAATCTGTGTTTTGCCTCTAAGAGGATTCATATAAAAATGTATGTATTTGCATTCCTTTTTTGTTTGGCGTTTTTTTTTTTTCGTACTCCGGGATACCAAGTTATATTCTACAGTCCTTGAAAACTACATGTATATTAATTTGGGCGCTTAATTTGAGAGACAGAAATGCTGTATTTTACCACCTGGAAATTCACTATGCAGCCACGTGGACACATGGAAGGTTCACGATGAACTACACAGGACTCTCTTATAGCACTTATTTTGATTTGAATATCTCTACTTAGTTCCTACTCTGAATGGTATCTAAAACTTTAGATATATATAGCAAGTTTACTGTTGTATAAAGTGGAAAGGTCCACGTCATCCTCAATAGGATCAGTAAAATTTCAGGATGATATTTCTAAATTTTAATACTAGCAAATACAAAATCTTATGGAAGTTCTCTATATAGTCTAGTTCTCTTTCTATTCTTTAATGCTTCAGCCATGTGAAATTTCTATACAACTTTCTGAAGTGTAACTCTCTGGATATGTTGTCAGTCACAATTCGCATTCTTAAACCCTAGTTTAGCTTCCTAGATAAATAGAAGACTGACATGGTGGCTTCTGGGGACGCTGACAGAGATAGTGAAGTCACTACCACTGTTGGCTACTTATTACTACTCTTTCTTAAGTATGGGACAGATCACTTCAGTCACAGTGAATTTGTCGTTTTGGAGTGTATTCCTGTACAAAACAAACAAAAAAAAGAAATATTTCAGAATGCTTCCTAGCAGCAGCAGCACTCAGCTCTGTCAAGCAGTGCCAAATATATAGGTTATATATTGAAGCTGTTGCTGATGGGGTGTTGTGGGGAAGTCATTGCTCCTGCATAGCTGGGAAGATGGAGTTAGCCATTTCTGAATGGCAAGGAAGCCAATATGGTTTATTGGGATGTCCCAAAACCCTGGTTCAGCCTCAAACACTGTCGACGTTGAATCATTCTGATTTGTTATGAGAGGATCAAGCCAAATTTTTATTTATATTTTATTTATATCATTGCCTTTTCTTATGTTTGTCAATCCCAACAGCAGTATATGGGAATACCTCTTACTTAAGAAGTCAGAACATTCTCTTCTCCAAGTCTGATACTTCACTTACAAAATAATCAAATAGGTTGTTAAGGAGCAGAGCTGGTTGTTGATTTTCTCCTGCTCTCTGACCCTGATTGTATTGTCCTCATAAATAAAATCCCTGAATGAAAGAACAAGTCAGTGTATGACTTACAGCCTTAGAGCACATTGCACCAACCTGATCTTGATCTCCAGTTTGCTGTGGACATTAATACAACTAATAGGTTTTTTCCTCCTTACTTTTTCTTCTGATGCAATTATAGGCATTAAATTTGGACAAGGTTTTTGCAGGTTTTAGCTGATTAATCATTTGGCTGTTTCATTATCATTTCGTATCATATATCGAGATCCATAAAAGTATTTGTAGAATTATTTCAGTTTGTTGGAAATTTTCAACTGTTTTTTCCTTTTCAGGAAAAAAGACCTATTTTTTTCTAAAACAAACAAAAAAAACCAGAAAAGAGAACCAAAACAAAACTAGTGTTTTCTTCCGAATAAAGAAGTATATAAGCCAATAAAAGTAATGTTCTTTTTTTCAATAGGACTGTAAGTGATAAAGGAAAACTCATTGAAAAAGAGGAAAGAGGCACAAGACAAGAGGTAAAACGATTTGGTTTTGGAACATAGAATGTTGCATTTTTCTTGGGATTAATGACAATTACAATATGTATTTCAATACAATGCCATTCTAAGATAAGATTTATGTGTATTGGTCTTCAGGTATCTCTTAACCTCTCCTTCTGGATACAGCATTAGAAAATTGATTTATTCTGTATAAATTTGCTAAGCATTGAAGGTAGCCATCTATTCAACTGTATTTCAACATCTTCTATGTTTGAAAAAATAATTGTCAATAATGTGAAGAGTTTAGGTGTGTAATACAAATCATCTACAAATCATCTACACATGCCTAAAGTATATTATTTCTTTCTATAAACAGCTGATATAGGCAAATAATGTGTAGTGTAAATGAAGTAAAATGCAGCTAGCAATGTAATTAATATATGTTTCTTAAAACAGTTGTCATAATAAAGAGGAAAATATTTTTATATGTTTAAGTGGACCAGTGCGGACAGAACTGAGTATTCAGCAAGTCTGAAGTGCAAGCTGTAAATACGTGGGTTTGTTTGGACCGGTCTGTGCTGGTACAGCCTAACTTTACCATAAAAGGTTTTTAATATTTTGTCTTACTTTCAACCATTTGTAATCATCCCCCAAAATCTAAATTCTGTTTTGGAATGTTGTAGGATTATGGTCCTAATCTAGGAAAAAGTAGTAGTACCTAATGAAAACATCCTTTTCTATAGTCTCATGTTAGGGGCAGCCATATATCTTTCATATATCTTTCAGCCGTATATCTTTCAAAACCGTACTAACTTCTATTAAAACCTGGCTGTTTTCATGACAGAAATAGTTTTATTTCAAGGACGTTCTAAGACACCCTGTTACTCTTTTCTTCTAATTTCCAATACGTTTCCATTATTCTTGTTTTAGTACAAGCATTTAGCTCAAGTACTTTTTTAGGGTTTTCTTCCACTAATGAGCTTATAGAAAGCATGCTTATTTCTTCTCTGCCTTAGTTTTCCTGACCTATGCAAGCCAAATTCATCATTCCTCTCATCATTTTAGCAGCTCTTTGTTTCAATTCGCATTAATTTTTCTTGAATATGGGTGACCAGAGTTGAACACAGTACTGAATGTGAATTTTCATCAGTGCCTTGTGTAGTACTGTACATGACATAAATACTTATCTGTTCCTGAAAGAAGCAGCTTTCTGACATATTCTTAGATTTAATCTGCACAGCTCTTACCACTGTGGCCCACAGTCATCCTGGATCAACTAATATGTTCAAACTGTTCTCTTGCTCTATTGTTTCCAACAGCTGAGGATCCAGGTAGCAGCTGGCATTGATGCTAATCTTTAGGGCCCGTATTCAACTCACCTTTAGGTGTGAATTGTCTCTGGTGAGGACCTAAATTTCCTTACATTTCCTTTGTAGTTTGTGAAGAGAAATAGGCCGTTCAGTCCTTTTATATTTGGTCTCCTTTTCCATTATCCTCTCTGCCTTCATTGGCAATAGGAGGCAACCTAGAAGGGTGAGATCCCTACTTAAGACCTGACTCAACACAGATAATTAAATCAAATTCCATGGATTTGCACTTTATGCTTTTGAATTTCTTCATGTATTTGTTACTCCAAATGCTGCAGTCATCCAGGTATTCCGACATGATTTCCTAATCCAGCTTTGTACTGACAATATATTCTTCATCTATTGTTTAAAGTAAGAACTTAGCTGTGATAGGATGATTCTGATTTCCCATGAGAATGTAGGAGGTTCTTATGAGGATGGTAAGATTTTGACAGCTACTGACAGGTGGAGGTTTTTAGTGTGTAAAAACTGCGTGTTGCAATGTTATAAACATCTGTGTGTTATTAACAAAAATGACAGCTCTATAGGCATATTCAGAGATGATTATAGTAAGGTAATAAAGACTATAACCATTTTTATGGGTGTCTTATTCTGCGTGTCTTTGACTAAATGGAATAAGGTTTTTTAAAAAATTCTGTATGAATTAGTTACTGCTGGGTATCTGCAACCTTGCAGGCAGAACAAGTTGGGGAAATTTTGACCATTTTTGGCCATGTTTGCCTGGATGGACAACCTGACTAATGTAACTTCTTGATCCAAAGATTGATCTGAGAAATGACAAAAAGCCACAAACAGAAAGACTGGCGTACTGTAGTCCTAGTTGTAGGACTCTGATGACTCTGAAAAGTAAGGTATCCATAGAAGCTGTTTACTGCTGTATAATGTCCTTAATACTTTTCCAAGTACTACATTCTGTGAAAACTAGGTGGCTCTATCTCTTCAAGAGTCGTGAAAGGATCAAAAGTTTGCCTGACTTAGCATTTGATAACCAGCTGCTATCCTTTGGTTGTAAATATGGAAGCAGGTAATAGGGGTGCTGTTACGCTTTTATATCCATTTTGAAATCTTGTTGAAATCCCTTAAACATGAATAATTTAGTCTATGATTATTGAAGGAAAAGGTTGACTAAAGATTGGATAGGTCGGTGTATGTTGTTTTAAGCTTTATGTTTGTTTGGGGTACACATTGGGGTAATTAAATAGCATTATTTTAATCAAGTTCAATAAGCTAGAGAAAGGCAATTTCTTTGAAGTTGTTTCAGGGCCACCATAAATCTTATTCCATGTAAATACAGTAGAGGATTCAATGTTAACAAAATTATTTATGCATAAAAATATCTTATTTTCCTGTTCTATCCATGTATCCGTTTTCCTGGTTTCAGCATCTGCACTATTTTATTAACAGATTGAGTGCCCCACTATAATGTAGGTATGCAGATAATTTTGTGTAATCCTCAAAAAGTAGAAGAGTCTTATTTTGTTGTTACACCATCATAAGAGCTACTGTATGCTACTGAAATTATAGTCAACATAGCAGTTTTTATGTCTCTCAGCAAAAATGCTGGTGGGGAAAGAATTGGTCTTCCCAAGATAGGATTGAGTACTGTTTTGTCTTCATGTATTATTATTTTAAGTAAACAATTATCACTTGTTAATACACTGTTATTTATATTTCTAAACTGAATTTGTTGTATGTTTGCTTAAAAATGTAGAAATACTTGGGAAGAACATTCGTCTATATTTATGCTAAAATTTGGCAGATAAAGATTTAATTTTTGTGTAAGATTATTTAACAGTTTTGTTTATTTTTCTCATTTAGGAAATGAAAGATACATACATCTATAATTCAGACATGGGAGTTGATAACTTTTCAGCAAATTATGAAGATGATTTTGAAGTAAGTAAAAGCATAGAGTTGTCCTTTTGGAATAATTCTCAAGTATCAAAATTTCAGGATGTTCAATGGGTTTTACTTATTCTTTTTTGGTGACAGTGACCTTAACTTGGCTAACAGTTAATAATGAGTAACTAAAATGTTATGTAGAAACTCTCTGCTATGTATTTACTTAGTTTTCATCAGGGGTTTGGAACCAATTTTTGCTTTTGAGTTGAAGTCTTCACAAGATGCTCTTTCAATTGAATTTCTTTGAATTTCAATTACTGAAACGAATTTTTTTTTGTGAAAAATGCTGAATTTTTTAAATAATGGGAGCAAGTAATCAATTTCAGGAAGGAAAAAAAGCTTCATTGTTTTTCATTGAAAAAAATATCATAGAAAAAAGGTATTGACACACATCAGTCCCTTCACTAGTTTATTTAATGGAACTCTTACTTTAAGCTCTTTTTTGTTTACTTTAAAGTTATTAAGACAGAAGAGTGTGTTGAATGTGCTTTCATTGGTAGCTGAACCAGCTACATCTTTGTTCAGTGAAACTAGAATTCCTCTCCGCTTACATTAGGAATGTTGTCCATGGTTGAGCTGTTCACTATAGTAGCCCTTTGCCACTCAGTGAAGAGAAGTGAGCATATTTAAGACTTATCATTTGCATTAGGTGATTATTTTAGCATGAGAGGAATTGTCTTAGTTAAGATAATTATTGAAGTATGAGCCTTGTGCATGGACTTGCAAACAGATAGTGTGGTAGTTAGGTAATTTTGAGCCTGCCATTGAAGGGCAACTTGTATTAAAAGTATCAAATAAACAACTTTATACATCTGTGAAGCTTTTATACAACTGAATCTGTCATTTTCTTTCTTTAAAGAACACATAATTCACCTGAACATGTAGTTCCTACTTTAGGATATTTAAAAAAAAAACCAAAAAGGAATCTATTTTGGGCACTGAAGAACAACACTAAGGAATTTTTCTTCACTTGATTAAAATGACCACACAATCAAGACATGCCATGTTCTTTCTATCAAACAGTTATTTTAAAATGCCTTTCAGTCAGAGGATTTATAGCCATCTGTAAGAGAATTTTATTTTTATTTTGACAGCATTTTATAGTTTCTTAGAAAAGATCTTGAAAAATATACCTATAATCCATGTTTATTAGTTACTGAAAGTCCAGTTACTTTTAAAGGATTATGAAGATGATTTTGATGATGATGAAGACAAAAGTGGTGAAGAAAGAGATGCAGAAGAAAACCTAAGGAAGATTCCGTTTTCCAGAACATCAGAAATTGAAGAAATTCAAAGAGCAATTAGTGCAGAAAATGATAGAATTTGTACTTCACTGCCAAAGAAAATTGAAAATGTACAAAAGGAGCCAATCATGGGTATGTGACTAGATACCAGTCTTTTTTTATTAAATGTATGAGTAACACATACAACTTCGGAGTAAACAGGCCACTTTTTCTAGAAGTCTGCCTAGAGGCAGAAATCTGGTCCTTTGGATGAGTCACTTAGGTTTGTGGGTAAGTACTGTAACTTGCACATTGCTAAAGAATGATTCAGAGGCATTACTAATCATTTAAAATGTGAAGTATAAAAATTTACAGACTGACATTTAATATGTCTTATTTTGGGTAACAGAAGGATATGAGAGTCTGGATTTTGAAAACTGGAGGAGTGCTAGAACAGTCTGGGGCTTCCGGTGATATTAAATCGCCTTTTTTTTAAAAAAGCTAAGTTGAAGCCACTGCTCTGGGTGGGAAGGTGAGAGAAATACAGATACTAGTTAAATATATAGTGTTATATCACTTTAAAATGCTTGCTTTTTTTTTTTTTTTTTTTTTTTTTCTGAAATGTGACTGTGGAATTATTCTCTTGTATTCAGTTGATCTGATACCTGTTAGTGCCAGACCTACTTATTTAACTAGCTACAGCTGTGATTCCCCTTTGTGCTCTCCACTTATGTGAATGTCAGTATAGAATCATTGTGTAAAAGAATCTTAAACAGCTTTTTACTCTAGTTCGTTCAAAGTTCATGCAGTCATGGAAGAATAGCATAGATTAGTTTCTGTAAGTCTTTACAGTATCAATAGATTTTTGGTTAAGTAGTCATTGCAGGTCAGAACCAATATACTGTAATATGAATATCTTCTTGCAGAAGATTTATGCAATTATTATTTTTTTTCTAATAAAAAATATTGAATCAATAAAATAATTCCATTAATGTTATAGATCTAACGAACAGGGTGGAATTCTAATATAGAATCATATTTTTAAATTCTGAATCGTAGCACTTACTACTTTATTGTAAATTATGCAGCACTCTCTTTTTTGATAAAATTTTGATCTTGTTTGGTTAAAATCGTTGTTGATCATTCTGGTAACGATTTTTAGAAGCTTAAAGACATTTTACAAGTATTATCTAAAAAGGCAGTCTTACTCTGAGGAAGTGAAACACTATTGGTCCTGACTGAAAGTTGGATATTAAGGTCAATTAGCTACCACCTAACCAGGAAAGGCAGTAAAATCGACATGACATCAGATGTTGTAGTCGTTCCATTAAAGCAACAAGTTTCAATGTTTTGCTTACTCTTCCAAGGGCATCAGTTAAGCTTGAGTTGATGAGTTTCTCAACTAGCTGTAGTGATGAATTCTTATTTAGAGGTGTAGCATGCACATGGTGAGTTTGATCTGATTTTAAATTGGTCATTGAGCGTTTTACTGTACACAGGGGAACAAAGGACTTGCTAATGGCAGGAGAAAGAAAGAGGCACTTTCTTCTAAAATAAAAATTACAATGGTCAGTCACTTTGAATTGGTTGATAAAGGACCATAATAAGGGAAAAATGCAGGCCCTTTACTGAAGTTAAGCATCTTATTGTACTGCTAATTGTGCTAGAGCACTTTGTGTAATGTGCAAACTAGTAACGTTTAGTAGCTGTGTCCTAATAAATCTGTTGCTTTTTAGATTTACTGCTTTACATTTTAATGCACTGTAAAGTGTGAATTATAACACTAATAATGTTTTATAATATCACAGAAAAACAATACCCTTCTGTCAGAAACTCTTTTTGTGGAATATTCATGGATTTTCAAATGGCAAACCAACGACAAAGTAGCCGAAGTATGGCTAGTAAGCAGAAGTAAGTGTATTTTAAATAATCCACCCAAAATGGCACCACACTATGTGAGATGTATTTTTTTTTTATTATATTTGAAATATGTGAATTTTATAATCTTGAGGATTTTAGAGCCAAATATTATTTTGTAAGCTCACAGTGTTTAGTACTCAAGTATATATAATTTACAGGCTTTGCTACATGCCATTTTATAACAGAAAGTTAACTATGTATCAACTTATGTGTATCATTTTATTACAGAATGAGTTGTCAGGATTGTCATTACTTTGTATTATTCTTCAGTCACTTAATTGGATATTGACCTATAGTACTAAAGAGCAAGCCTTTTAGCTGCTCTCAGGGCTCTACAGAACTGTAATTTCTTGAAATAATCAAGACTCTATATGGTACATACTGTTGCCAAAATAGCATGTTCCCATTCAGGGATAACACCAGTTGGTGTAAAAACATATTATTATTGATCTCAAATTGATCTAGATTTAAGACATCTAAGACAGCTCTGTATTAAAGAAACAAATTGATGTCTGTTTCTTGTGGAACTTGGCAGAAGCTCCAGATTTAACTGAAGCAATGTATTTATCTCCAATTTTTGTTACATCAATTGGATGCCTAAAGCAAAGATATTACGTTTTATTGATAATACTAGATTCCTCTGCTTCTTGGCTGCGTGTCAGTGGATAACCTTCACATAAGGGAGATTTTACCATCTACGCTAATTCACCTTCCCTAAATTTATATGCCCAAATTTTATGTGAGTTCATTGTCTAGGCTTCCTCCCTAGACAGTGGAGACAGATTAGGAAATTAAGGAAGGCATCTCTCTGAAGATTTGCCTTCTGAAATATTTGTCAGGCTCTACTAATTATGTCCTATGACTGATTATGACTATGTATAGAATTTTGTGTACATGCCAACAATGTATATAGCTTGTGAAGATAACGAGCATTTTCATGGAAAGATAAAGGGTTTGTGGAATTTAATGCTGTGATTAAATTGCTGCCAGTGAATAGACTGGAAGCATCCCATAAATGACCTGTGGCACTTTGGAGTTGTAAGTATTAATAAGAGGCTTATTAGTTTATTTTAAGGATTGGTCTACATGTATCATTAAGATTTGTAACTAGGAAGCAACTTTCATATATTTGAATTAGATCCCAGCAATCTGTGCCCACAGTATTTGTAAAGAGGTGGTGTATTAGGAAATAGAAGTAAAAATAAAATGTGGGTAAGAAAATGCAATACATATCATCAAGTGACAAAAATGAGATGTGAAAATTGTCCTTATGCATAGAGAAAAATCCAGCCTAAAATATCACAGGACAAATTCCAGCTCGTGTTGCTCCAGTCTTTTCCCTTTTCAAAGACTGTATTACTGAGAAGAAACTGCAACTAGAATATGCATCCGTTAAGACTCTTTAGATATGGAATTGCTACAGACCCATAATTGTATCTGGGTTGTATTTATATTAAGTATGTTAAAAAACCCTGAAAGTGCAAGAGAGAGAAAGGGAGACAACAACAATTTTCTCATTGTCAAGGAATCTCTACAGTAGCAAGAGCATGGAATTAACTTGTAAACATACATCTGTACGTAATTCAAGCAGTTAGCTCTTAAAATATCTTAACATTTTTATGACATTGAAGTAGAAAGATAGTTGTGTGAATTGTGACAAAGATTGTCTTTTCATTATCCACACATCCATACAAATGCTAGGAGTGGTAGGAATGCTTTTTAATTGTCGGAGTAAGATACAATATATGGAGGCAGACTTGTTTTCATATTAAGAATCAAAATATAATTTTATTTGTGAGCAAAGGTGAAAAAATTGAGGTAGGCAGAAAGTAAAAGGATTGGCAGTTGAGTTATTTTTTGTCATTCCAGCAGGGGAATTTAGGAAGATGGAAAGATTTGGTATTTCATAGGACAAAGAGATTCAGGTATCTCAAATAATGTACAATTTGCTAATCTTATTAAAAACAAAAAATAAAAGCGAAAAAATATGGTCTACCTCAATCTCAAGTACTCCTTTTCATACTATTTAGATCAATTATAGTCCATTAACTGATGGATTTTGGAGGCCTGCTTTTTGGGGAAGAGGTCAGTATTCATGTTAAGAATCAACAATAAATTCATTTAATGTATATATTTAGAAGATATTTTAAGATTGCTGCTATTGTTATTCTATTGTTACTTATTTCTGTAGTGATGTGGAGAGGTACAAGTTCAGGCAGCCTATTACCAGTGAAGGTCTTTCAAAATACATTTGCATAAGTCTAACAAAACCAGGACATTATAGATGATCTTTATAAAGCATGTACACGTATAGGTGATGTAAGTTAATAAGATTAATTTAGCAGACTTAGCCACCATTCTAACTATGGGAAGAAAAAGATATTCCTCTGTTACCTCACAGAACTGCTTTTGAATACTTAGGCAAGGTGATGGTGCTAGGCTTTGACAGTTTGGGTTTAATAAACCGCATAAGTTTGCCATTTGCAATCAATATTACATTTTCAAATGATATGATCATATGATAATTATCTCAGCATAACATTAAATGAGAATTCATAACAATATTATATGTACTTCTGTTAATATATTTTTATTTGTCAATTAATTTTGGTACAGCTTCAATTCACATAGATCAATGGATTGTTAGATCTCTGGTACTGTAGAAAATCAGGTTGTTTTTCTTTTGGAATACTGAATACTTGGTCTTAACCATTATTGTGTTTCTCCATTCTAAAGGAAACGGAGTTCGGAACTTCTCCCACTAATTGATCTGGACTTCTCAGTTAGTTTTTCCTTACTGGATTTGCCTCCTGTAAATGAGTATGACATGTATATCAGGAATTTTGGTAAAATGAACACTAAACAGGTGGGTAATAAATCTGTAGTAATATTTAAATCCTGAAAGTGCTGAATCTTGTTCTGGAAAATAATTTTCCTTACAAAAGATTTTCCTTAATTTTTCCTTACTAAAGCCAATAGGACTGTAAAGTAATAAATGATTAATTTTCATCTCTAAACCTTAATTACCATAAAGCAATGATATCAAAACTTTTGGCCAGACAGGCCATTTATTTTCTGTATTGGAAGAGGACTCTTGTTCTTTCCCCATCTTCTGCACCCCGAAAAAGAAGTCATCAGGCAAAATAGCCAGCAGGCCTGTGTGAATGAACAAGGAGCTGCTGGACAAGCTCGAGACCAAAAGGGAGGCCTATAGAGGGTGGAAGCAGGGACGGGTAGAATGGGCAGAATATAAAGAAACTGTCCGAGTGGCCAGGAACCAGATCAGGCAAGCGAAAGCCCAGGCAGAACTAAATCTAGCCAGGGACATCAAAAACAATAAGAAAAACTTCTATGGATATGTCAGGGACAAAGGCAGGACTAGGGAAGTTGTGGGCCCTCTCCAGAAGGAAATGGGAGACCTGGCCTCCCAGGATATGGATAAGGCTGAGCTACTGAACAACTTTTTTGCCTCAGTCTTCACCAGCAAGGGCTCTAACCACACTGCCCAAGTCACAGAAGGCAAAAACAAGGGCTCTGCGAATGAAGAACTACCCACAGTAGGAGAAGATCAGGTTCAAGACCTATTAAGGAACCTGAAGGTGCATAAGTCCATGGGACCTGATGAAATCCACCCTCGGGTCCTAAGGGAGCTGGCAGACGAAGTTGCTAAGCCGCTTTCCATCATATTTGAGAAATTGTGGCAATCTGGCGAAGTTCCCGCTGACTGGAAAAAGGGGAACGTAACCCCAGTATTCAAAAAAGGAAAAAAAGAAGACCCAGGGAACTATAGGCCAGTCAGCCTCACCTCTGTGCCTGGCAAGATCATGGAGCAGATCCTCCTGGAATCTCTGCTGAGGCACGTGGAAAATAAAGAGGTGATTTGAGACAGCCAGCGTGGCTTCACCAAGGGCAAATCGTGCCTGACAAATTTGGTGGCCTTTTACAATACTGCCACAGACTTGGTGGACAAGGGCAGAGCAACAGACGTCATCTACCTGGATTTATGCAAAGCGTTTGACACCGTCCCGCATGACATCCTGGTCTCAAAATTGGCAAGTCATGGGTTCGATGGATGGACCACTCGGTGGATAAGGAACTGGCTGAATGGCCGCACTCAAAGGGTTGTGGTCAATGGTTCAATGTCTAATTGGCGGCCAGTGACGAGTGGAGTTCCTCAGGGGTCGGTACTGGGACCAGTGCTGTTCAACATCTTTGTCGGAGACATGGACAGTGGGATAGAGTGCACCCTCAGCAAGTTTGCCAACGACACCAAGCTCGGTGGCACGGTCGACACGCTGGAGGGAAGGGATGCCATCCAGAGGGACCTGGACAGGCTTGAGAGATGGGCTCGTGCAAATTGCATGAAGTTCAACCAGGCCAAGTGCAGGGTCCTGCACCTGGGATGTGGCAATCCCAGGCACAAATACAGGTTGGGCGGAGAATGGCTGGAGAGCAGCCCTGAGGAGAAGGACTTGGGGGTGTTGGTGGATGAGAAGCTCAACATGAGCCGGCAATGTGCACTGGCAGCCCAGAAAGCCAAGCGAATCCTGGGCTGCATCAAGAGAAGTGTGTCCAGCAGGTTGCGGGAGGTGATTCTGCCCCTCTACTCTG
Source organism: Numenius arquata (assembly GCF_964106895.1). Lineage (NCBI taxonomy): Eukaryota > Metazoa > Chordata > Aves > Charadriiformes > Scolopacidae > Numenius > Numenius arquata. The sequence continues at coordinate 34,620,816 of NC_133587.1, read as the reverse complement.
CACTCGTGAGACCCCACCTGGAATACTGTGTCCAGCTTTGGAGTCCTCAACACAGGAAGGACACGGACCTGTTGGAACGGGTCCAGCGGAGGGCCACAAAGATGATCAGAGGGATGGAGCACCTCCCCTGTGAAGACAGGCTGAGAGAGCTGGGGTTGTTCAGCCTGGAGAAGAGAAGGCTCCGGGGAGACCTCATAGCAGCCTTCCAATATCTGAAGGGAGCCTACAGGAGAGCTGGAGAGGGACTCTTTCTCAGGAGATGTAGTGACAGGACAAGGGCTAATGGTTTTAAATTGAAAGAGGGGAGATTTAGATTAGATATTAGGAGGAAATTCTTTACTGTGAGGGTGGTGAAGCACTGGAACAGGTTGCCCAGGGAAGTTGTGGATGCCTCATCCCTGGAAGTGTTTAAGGCCAGGCTGGATGGAGCTTTGAGCAACCTGCTCTAGTGGAGGTGTCCCTGCCCATGGCAGGGGGGTTGGAACTAGATGATCTTTAAGGTCCCTTCCAACTCTAACCATTCTATGATTCTAAAGGACTTTCTGTATGTCGGTGGCTCACTGTCCCAAGCGTGCTGGTTTAGTGTTTATGCATCATGTAAGACGTTTTGTAGTTTTGCCGTAAGTCTGGCACTCTTGTGTGAAATGTGGCAAAATATGCATGCACAAAACAGTGACACTGTCAGTATGCTTATGTCTGAATTTACAAACAAAGAACTTGAGCATATCAGTTTTAAAATGACTGTTTAAGTTTTGTTCAGTTATGTGCTGTCATTCTTATCTGCATCACCCGTATATTGATCACTTCATTTTTCTACTTTAGGCATATGTTCAGTGTAACGAGGACAATCTTGAGAGAGACATTCAGACTGACGAAGTTGAGACGTTGGAGAAATGGACACAGCATCCAGGAGAAAGTGCCCTTGTATCTGGAGGTGAAGAACATTTTAATCTTACTCATTTATAGATGGATGTATGTAATCTTTCTTTTTTGTACCTATTAATTATCAGAATTTGTAAAGTGGCAGGATGCATTGGTACCAAACTGCTATAGGCACTCTGAATCCCCTTGGGGAGGGGTGGAGAATAAGTGGCAGAAATAGTTTCTTCCTTCTGGATTGCTGTTCCTGTTGGCAGAAGATATGATTCCCCAACAAACCTTGTTCTTCAGTACTGTTACTTCTGCTGAAGAGAAGTTGATTCCTGCCACTCTCCTCTTGCTTCAAAATTGCATCGTTTTTATGGTTTTCTTAACTGTTCCTCTTTTGAAACTTCAAATTTGGGTTTGGTTTTCATTTTCCCTTAGGTCCTACAAACAGCCAGAATATGTCAGTGAATGGAGCTCTAGCACCTAAAATTGATTCACAAAGATTAGCAAATTTCCTCCAGTCTGCTTGTCAGGTACACTTACGTACTTAATATCCCTTATGAGTTGTGTGCATAAGTATGCAGTATGATAGATCATTTGCAGTACTTGTTCTGACTAATTTAAATAAATTACTTAAATAATACTCATTATCAGTGAGATTCATCTCTCTGCAAAGGAATGGAACCAGAGCTGTGTACGTTCTTTGTCTGCAAAACTGTATTTGCAAAGATATGAAATTAACAGGAGAGTTGATAAAAGTGTATTAAATTAACTCACATACTTTAGAAAGTTACAAATAGCAAAGCTGAAAGATAAGACGACCCTTTTATTTCTATAAATGTAATTATGTTTGAAAGGTGATTGCTGTTTTGCTAGAGGAAGATCAAGTTGCAACACAACCCAGGTGGAAACTAAGATCTCGACAAACCAGTCTGTCTATTAGTGATAGCTGTTTCCAGTTAAATACTAACCAGCCATTCCTCCATGGTAAGGGAACTTTATTCTACACCTTTTAGTATACGGTGTGAACTCTTCTTCTTTATGCAAAATGCTTTTTTTCATGACTGAAGTGCAAACAGCATATATATACCCAGATATATAGATGATGTAAAGCCCACTTTTCTTTTAATTGTGCTAATCTTCTTGTAACTCTCTGTAGATTGTTTTCACACAGGGAACATAAGAGCATCATAGCTGCTGTGAAATCAGAAATATAGCTGGCGATTAGCATGCTAGAGGGGTGCCCTGGTTGTAAGTTCTTGCCCCTGCTGTTGGAGGGCCATCCCGAGGGGTGTAATTTCATTTAGGCTCTTTATGCTGACTGTAGGGCCAAAGTTGCAAATAAAGCAAGGTTATTGAACAGGGAGAATATAGCCTGGTATTTTTGAACTGCAGTTATATCTCCCCATATAAACAGTAGATGTTCAAATGAAAAGAAAAATGAAAAATAAAGCATCTGTAATTACGTTGGGAAGACCTATTATAATAAAACCATACGTATTCGAACATGAACACGAGATGAACAGAAAAAGCCTGGCTTGTGCTGTTTCCTGTTTGAAACTTAGCTTAATTTGCAGTATATATGCTGATGTCAGATCAGATTGGCTTGCTTATGCCCAGAATAATTATTCTATTAACTTCCTGGCTCTCTTCCTTTTTGCTTTCTACTTACTTCCAATTTTTTTGATTCCTTCTCTACTCCCTCCTTTGTTTCTTGTATAGCATCAAAACCAACCCACCGCTAATAGAAATATTCTTCATAATTATGTCTTAGCTCCTTTGGTTGTTGCTATAGCAGGTAAATATGCTTTTTCATCTGCAGTGAGTTTACTTTTTTATTTATTGTTCTTCGTTCTTGATTTTTTAATGGTTTAGGCCGAAAAATATCCTGCCTATATGTCTCTCAAGTTCAGAGGCAGACACTACTTTCTGTTCATGGATTACCTGAAAAGGCAGGTGATGGTTTACTGAACAGAAAGAGCATCATATGTGTTTGGAACATCTGGCAGCCCTCCAGTCCTCAGAAAGTATTAATATGTGACTCAAAGGTATGTTTTAATAACATTGTACCTTTTCCCTTTGAATAAAAGGCTTAATTATGTGTATTTTGTTCTCTTGCTGCAATATATGCCATCTTGTGACAAACACATTTGAAGATAGTGAGCACTATTCTCATTCCATTTTGTGCTTCGGTACTAGAATGTAGTGATGATCATAGTGGTTTTTTGGGTTTTGTTTTGTTTTTTTTTTTTTATTTTGAATCCATTTCATAGTTGAAGAGTGAATGGAAGTAAAACAGCTGGTTCAGATGTTGTCAGAACTTCTCTCTACCCATCACTGTCATACAGTTGAATCACCCCCTTTAGCTTTGTGGCAGGAGATGCAGATTATACAATTGTCTTGAAAATGAAAGTTTACTAAAGTCTTGTATCGTACTTCCCTTTTAAATAAATCGTTCTTTTGCCACAAACACCTGTAATTTGTCTTTTCTGGATTTGCATGTCTAGGAAGAACAAACATATATCAGGCTTATCAAATCATTAGCCTTTATGATAACATCAACCGTGCATCTTTTTACTCCTTAACAGGTGATATGTTGCTGCTTTAGTCCCCATAAACCAACATTAGTTTTTGCTGGAACAGTAGATGGTTCATTGTTGGTGTGGGATCTTCGAGAAGACTCAAGAATGCACCCTCATATGATGATCAGTGAAACTGACTGGATGTTTAGAGTTCCAACATTTTCCACTGGTTAGTGTCTATACATTCTGATTAGTCATTTTGTAGGCAGTGAAACAGTTCCACTACTAATTCTTCTAAGAACGCTCTTTCTCGGTAGCCTAGTTTAGGCAGTATATTTAGTCTAGTATAAATTGCCAATCTGTAATAGCTGTACAGAAATGTAAGCCAGCTCAATATGCATCAAGCAGTGAGAATAGAGAGGTGGACCAGATGTAGAACCTAATGAGCGTTGTAATATTAAAATGGACTACTTGACTACTACCTCATCTGAAATTTTTAGCTTAGTCAATTTTCATCATGTCATCTCCCTTAATATAACCTACATTTCTTTTTTGTCTACATCTAAACACACATATGAAGATGTATTTTTAAAAAATCAGAGTAATTAAAGAATGTAAAACATAACTTTTCAATCATTTAAAAGTCACAATTTGTACAAATTGTCACCTAAATCTTGATGTTTCTATAAGATTGTATGCAAGATCCAAGTGTATAAATGCATAACTTCTGTTAGAATCAGTGCAGTGCTACTCTGTGGGATCTAGAGAGCTGTTCATGTCATCCTAATGTAGATATCTGTATATGGTTTGCTGGATTGATTGTATTGATTAGATTTAGTTCACTTACAGATATTACAAAGCTCTAGATACCACGTAGATATGGTAATGTAGAAACCATTTTAAGTGTCTTAATCTCTGGTCTGAATCTCACCCTTATGCATTTCTAAAATTCCACTTACGTAACTTCATTACGTCTGGACTGTATCTAGATACACTAAAAGTTGAGTCAGGATTGTGGGTTTTTATTGCCAATTTATCAATTATTGTAGCAATGTAAGGTTTAGAAATTTGTCATATTTCTCATTCATTACATATACAACTGTATTTTTATGATACTATTGGTTCAGTGTATATGAGGATCACATCATTTGAAAACAAGTAGTCTGTGAAGGCTAGATGTCAGAGGTGATCTCTCTAATGGAGTAAGTTGAATTCTGACTTGCACAGTCAGCAGTCAGTTACTTTTAGTCTTTTGTTGAAGAGATTCTGAAGCTATGACTGAACTATGGGGCCCAAAAGCTCTCTGGTTGATATCTCTAGAAATGCACCAATTGCATGTTGGAGCAAAACCTGGACATACTTTTTCCTGTCATCCAGCTTGTCACATGAACAAAATCTCAAGCATTGTGGCCCGTTAGGAGCTACAGCATGCTCTTTCCAGGTTCTTAATGGTTCTTATTGTAAATAATTTTATTATTGCAAAATAAATCCTTCTATATGTATTTTTCCTTTTTTTGTGTGTGCAGGTGCTAACGTTTAACTAACACTGGGGTATTAATATTTTTCTAAAAAAACCCACCACACACTTGCACAAAATCCTCTTGTTCGCAAGTGTATCTAATTGCAGTGGCCATGTAAAAATAAACTTTAGTTGCTTGGTAGACTTTTAATTTTTTCAGTAGATCAAAGATGCTTGGTCCTGTGTTGCGCAACGGGCTACTCTTCAAATGCGTGTATACAGTTTCATGTAGTTGTTTATATAAGCAAACAGGTTTTAATGCTGTGTACTTAGGAAGCTTTATGCCTTTGGTTTTAAATGAGATTAAGTTCAGTGCACAGGGCAAGTCCAGAAATCAAGAGTATCTGACAAAGAATACATATTGAAATTGCTTTAAATATACATTTATTTTAAAATGTTATTAAAACGTAAATACATATTTTCTTGTGGTGAATTTTTTGTTTTGGGGTAGTTACTTTCTCTTAAAAGTAAATTTTCAATTTTGTCTTTTCTATAGTAAGCAGTGATTTATTTCTACCTCTGTTGTTTATGGAGCTTGAAATTAACATAATTCTTTTCATGGTAACCCTGAAATGGCAGATTTTAATGAAATGTCTGGTACAGTGGCATAAATGGTGCAGCAGTCATTTGGGAAATGAGAAGTAAATACAAATGGTGAAATATTGATTTATCTAGTAGTATGTTGTTAATTTAGGAAACAGTTTGCAGAATTGTATTTGAGACTTTTACAAAGTAATTCTTTATAAAGTTCATTATTTGCCATTCTTTCTTTGTAATCATCATTCTTGCATAAGCTGAAAAGTGATTAGGGTTTTGTTGTTGTTTTTCTTGAGAATAATATAGTGGTTAACTTCTATTATCCTTCATTACAGATGGCATTCTAAACTCAGTAAACCACACCTCTCCTATACTAGCAGTGGAACCTGTCTCAACCTCCCTCTATGCTGATCAGAATTATGGGCTCTCAGGCCTCTCTTTTCAGGAGGGTATGTACGTAAGCTGCTCTTCAAAGCATCAGTATATCTGAGTCTTTCATTACATGTCTAGTAAAACAAACGTATCATAGCCAAAATTCGGTTTATAATTATATTCTGCCTCTTAAGCTGTCTGTAGTATCAATTGCATAGAGCATTCATGTGTGTTTTCTGCACTCGTTATTTAATGTTCATTCAGTGCAGCTTCACAACAGATGTGGGTGCATGCTTGTTGTAATATCTGTTCTCAAGACACTGTCGTGTTCTTCCATGATAAAGCAAGTTATCATTCAAAAACTGCCTTTAGAGAAGTCTTAGTGCTTCTACAATGTCTGAAAAAAGCCTGTCTGAATCACTGGAACAACTTGCTTATGTATGAAAGTACTTAAAATGTGTGACTGTACTTGGTGGTTATTCCTGTGCCTTTGGCCTAATTTTTTACGACCAACCTTTGCAAAGAAATTTTAATCCTCATGCCCCCAAATTCTCAGTCAATCTGCTAGAGGAGACATTATTACTTCCATTGCAAACTTCCACTTTGAAATCCAGAGTAGCCCAAAGAAATGTGCTGCATATTGCAAGTTTTACAAGATTTCACCTATTGCACTTTATGTTCTGTTCCAAAGTCCATGCAGAATCCAGGTATTTTAAAAGATGCAGACAGAAATCATCTGCCTTTCTGGTAGGAAAAATGGAACTTACTAGAATAGACAGAGATACAGAATGGATTATTTCAGTTGGAAGGGACCTACAATGATCATCTAGTCCAGCTGCCTGACCACTTCAGGGCTGACCAATTTAAAGCATGTTGTTAAGCTCATTGTCCCAAATGCCTCTTAAACACTGCCAGGGTTGGGGCATCGACCACCTCTCTAGGAAGCCTGTTACAGCGTTTGACCACTCTCTCTTGGTAAAGAAAGTTTCATGCCTTTTTCATCTTTGGTAGAATTAGGGCACTTTCCCTTTTTATGCAGCTGGAGATCATAGAAGTTTCAGGGAATGTATTAACCTAGGAGATGTTTCAAATCCTTTGATACTGTTCAGGATGAAGTCAGTGTGCAAATACAAATTGTTACTATTCCTTTCATAGAAGTGTCAGGCCCTCCATTTCAGATAGCTTCAATGGATGAAAATGGAATCCTCAATATGTGGGTGAGTAATATATGTATAAAAAGAGAGAGTATCATGGGTTGGAGTAACAAAATACTTCTTCAAATATAGCAACCCAAGTCTGGGATTTCTGATGAGCATTTCCTCCCTGAGAAGTACAGCAACACTAGCCATTCTGTTGGAATTCTCCTCAAAATTTTTGACCTTACTCCCTAATGCCATGATATTATCCTTAGGCAAAACTGTTAACAGGTACATGAATTCATGAAAACAGGCAATCAGTAGTTTGCTTCACAGGAATATGTTAACATATTTTTATTAATTGAATAATAGACCTCAGTCCTCTTTCACCCACCTACTTTATTTTATTTGAATCACAGTGGTATCAGAGACTGTACTGAATGTACGTGAGAAATTACATTCATAATTTATATAAAATAAATGTTCAAGAGGCAAAATGTGAAAATCTGTGGATAAGATTACCCTGCCTAAAATGTGAGAGTCAGGTAAGAACCAGGGCTGTTGCTCTTCATTGCTGTCCTGACAAATCTTTCTATCAGATGTTTTCAGTCATTTTCTGATACAGCTTTGGCCCAGCTGCTGAACCTGTTGTTTACATCTGAATTGATCTTGCTTGAGGAACCGAATGGCTCATTGAATGCTAAGGGGATAAAAGTATTTCCGTTCTGTATCACTAGTTAAGTCCCTTAAATCTCTAAGTAACTTTAGTAGCAACAGATTCAGGCCAAATGATCTAGCCTTTCTATTTCATGAATACCAACAAGCACAGGAAACTTTTTTTGGGTGTTTAGGGTGGTTTTTTTGTGACCCGCCAAACTTAATAAGATGCCAGTTAGCAATTAACTGTCAAATGTAACTTCTCCTATTCTGCTTTCCAGCAGGGAATGTCCAGCGGGCATGCAAAGCTATTTTTAGCATTGCAGACATTGTGAGGGGATAGAGAACCTACCTGTAATCATTGTACTGTTAGACCTACCTATCTAAATGTTCCTTTGGAGTTATGTCATACATTATTACAACTAGTTAAAAAATGTTAAAGTCTGGTAAGTATTTATTGCTTATTAATGTTAAATATTGACTTTTCAGGTAGTCGTTGAATTACAAAAAGTGGATTTAGCTGGTTCGCAAACTGATTTAGGTGAGTACTTTAATTAGAGGTAGAATAAAGTGCTTGAATTTTGAGATTATGACGTTAGAAGAGAGAGGAAGAGTCAGTGATGACAAAAAATACTTTAGAAGGTGGCAAAATTACTGAGGAAAAGATTAATTCTGAGTAGGACATATATTTGATATTTGGCATTATTGGTTAGGTATCATGAGGGTTATTTTCACTGCTGTCTGAGTCTCACCTGCTAATTCTGTATTGGTAATTGCCACCACAGACAACCACATTTCTTATAAAGTCAAAGCAGATTTCTGTCCCCTCAACAGCTTTTTTTCAAAGAATATGAGATTTTATGTCCTTCTCGGTCCTCCTGTTCTTTCTTTAGTTTTAACCAATCTGTTTTAATGCTTTTGTTGTTGCCAATATTCAATTTTGATAATTGTCTTGCAAGTTCTTTTTTGGGAAAGGTATTTAATTTGGGATAAGAAAAACGTTTCTGTGAAAAAAGTAAAGAACTAAGTCCATTCAGCTCTTCTTGAGATATGTGAATGACAAAAATTAGATTTTTTGTTCTTTGAACAAATTTAGACTTACATACTTACCTAATTGGAAAAGGCTGTGATTAAAATCTGCATACATTTTAAAATACAGGTATAAAAAATGAAATAATGCTAACAAAATAGAATTTTTGGTCAATTTTCTAATTTAGGAGCTCGTGTGCAATGTCTGGCTATATTTAGCTGCTAAAGCTGGGTATTATGTCTGTGGAGAGGGACATTTTAAAGCTGTGGTCGTGTGTTGACATAGTTTTACTGCCACCAGCAATCATTTTTTTCATCTTCCAAAAATTCTTGTGTTTGAAGGATTTGAATTATTGATGTTATTCTGTATTATTATAGTCTCTCATTACTATAATTCATTATCAAAGATCCAAGTGACGTAAACGTGCATTTTCACCATTCATAGAACTAAGTTTTATAAATTAATATTACAGGATGTTATATGCATCCTGTAAAAATAAAACAAATGTATAATCATGTTTCCCTTTCTCTGTCCTCTTTCTTTGATTCATGTCAAAGATTACAGCTCCTCAGATTTGAATTCTGAAGTATTAGCTTAGGTTTTTATTTGATGGTAGCACTTTCTTAATGCAAAGTGCTTAAATCAGTTTAAATAATTATTTTATGTAATTTTAGGTTTAATTCCTGGAGGGAAAGTGAAGTTAGTACATAGCTCTACTATGGAATTGAATAACAGGTAAGAAAGCAGGAGTATTTAGATTTTACACATGTATCTCACAAAGATGTTTTTTCCTATACTTTATTTGTTTGCTGTTATGTAAGATATATTTAACAACATTTTCTGTAGTTGTTTGGATTTCTTTTAATATACAGTTAGTCATAGACTTTTTAGATCAAGAGTTTCCATATGTACTTGCATAGCTTTAGGAGACAACGTCCTGTATTTATGTCATCTTTTACCTTTACGTTTTCCTAGCCTTTTCCCAAAGGATGTGCGCCAGAGGATGCCCCAGACACTGACTATTAAATTTCTGTCTTCTAATCCTAATCATTTCATTGTTGGAACAAACATTGTGAGTAATGTGCTGAAATTTGTCTTGTTACTTTTTATTTTGGAAGCTGTGCCACTTGGAATTTTACCAGTAGACTGTATATAAAATTTATAATTTGAGACTATTATTAAAATCTGTTAGCTATTAAAATTTTTTAGCTATTAAGGATCTTCTAAGGTGGCAGCTCTGTGAATTATTTAACTTTTTCTTGTAATATTGATAATGCAAATTTTGTTTTCTTTTGTTTAGTTCATTTTCTTTTTATTGTTCATAGGGGCTGGTAGGCCACGGTACAAGACATGATTTAAAAGTTCTTCCAAAGCTATTCAGACCTCAGGAAAGCGGACTGAGGTCAATAAGCATCAACACAATTGACTTCTTCCCTTTTGGAAAGCCACTATTTCTGGTATGAAAACGTTTTAATATAATAAAAGTTTCATTTTTTTAATTACCTGCTGAGGGAGAATTTCTAATTTGACGTATTTAACTAGATGTTATAGATGATTTACCTCACTAATTGAAATCTGCCATGAAGGGTGGCAACAAGTCTTATGTCCTGGTGTTTGAACTTTGCTTATGTAGAAGGTGGACGATCTGGCTCACAGAAACAAATGGCAATCTCACTTCAGCCTTGTAACTTATTCTTTGTTTTTACGGAAATTCATTGCAAGCAGGTCTTCTGCTTTTAATGAAGCCTCAGCTCTTTCTCACTCTTATCGTACCTCTCTTAGTGACATAATCATTTCGGAGACAAATTACCTGTATTTCTGTGAAATAAAGGTCTGTGGGGCAGCTCTGGGCATTCCCTGCTTTCCTTTCCTCTCCACATCAGGCACACCCTGGGGTCTGCCTGGCAGTGCACAGCGTGGTCAGGTGTGGTCAAACCTGCCCCCAGCAGAACACACCCACTGGTTTTATCTGTCTCCCTTGTGAAAGTTTATTCAATGCAAGTTGAATCTAGCTTTGGATTTTCCATCTGCTTATCCTTGCCTATATTTGTACTTGATCCTCTCTTAAAAATGCTTTCTTTCTAAATTTGCCATAATTTACATCACTCCATTGGGATTGCCTAAGGTATAAAATGGATGTGTTTGGCTACAGTGTACGTAGTTTGAGTCAACACTGCACACTCAGAACTTTCTTTTGCCAGTGTGGATGTTTTAACCTTTTTCTCAAATGCATTTATTTAGAGGGATACTGACTTCTACAAGGTTGTATCTGCAGAGTCCTTTTAAATGTAAGCACAATTTGCAAAGTCAGTGTAAAAAGTCGTCATAATTTGAAAATTTCAGGAAGCCTTCCTGATGTAGAGATGGCCTAGGGTAGTAAGAAAAGTTCTTTTCTATTTTCATAGAGTATTTTCTTTTGTACCTGGATTAGAGTAAACTTATAAATCTTATACTAGGCAAGACAAAGGTTATAAAATATTTGGAAGCAGTGACATCTGCCCATCTTTGGATTTAGCTGTTCATTATGAATCAGTTTAATATCATTATACTGTTAAGCACAGCATGTCCTTCTGAAAGCTATCCTTGGTTTTAAAGATTACATGTGTCACTAAGTAGCTGCCTGAACTGGTCTCCAGGCCCTGACCTCGCCCCAGTTCAGACTACTGTCAAGTTGTGGTGGATCATAGTATTAGTGAAATTGATAGTTTGAACAGGATAGTTTAAAAGGAACAGGATAGTTTAAAACAGGAAATTGGGACTTCGTCCCAGGATTAGTGCATTAGATTCCTCTAGTATGTTCAGTACGGAGGTACTGCTTTTGAACTAAAATTTACATTGAAAGTTAAAGTCTGGATAGTCCATGACAGAGATGTGCCACTTGAGTCAGATAACTAATTTTATTTATATATCTAATATTCTCAGAAATTGAATTGCAATTTTTGTGCTGCTTAGTTTGTTTTGGTCCCAGGAAGTTCTTTCTTTTTGGACTATGGTATAGGTTGGCTGTTCAGATGGAAGTATTAGATTACATCAAATGACATCGGAGTATCCCCTCATGCAGTGGAACAACAGCACAAATGGCCGGCCAATTATTGCCCTGCAGTGGGCTTTAACAAGACCTGCTGTGTTTTTTGTCCTGGATGCATCATCTAATATTTACATTTGGGATCTTCTGGAAAATGATTTGCTGCCTGTGGCAAAGCAGACCATTCCATCAGAGAAGTAAGTACACTACATTATTTTTAACAAAATATTAACATTATCATCATCTACATTGATGATACATGGTGATGATACTCTATAATCTACATGATTAGAGTTTGGATGGTTTTTTTTTTGCCTGACTTGAAATCTTCATTAGAATTTCCTTTTCTAGCTATATTTTTAAACTGTTGGAGGTGTGGAAAGAGACTATAGCGAGCTAAATTTTAGTTTACCTTATTTACTTATGATTTCATACAGTCTGATAAAGGAGAAATAATGTTAGTCTAAATCAAAATCAGATATGTTGTTATCAGTTGGGACAGATGTCTGTACATGGAGCAGTTGCTGTTTATATGAAGAGAAAAAAATCTGTTCCCACTAAAATTATTGGACTGCTTAAGGTCAAAGATAGCTTTGCTGGATCAGAATCAACCCCTAAAATAGGCAAGATATGTTGGACAACGTTTTAAAATGCCTATATATAGTATGGTTACTAATATAAAGAAATAATAATATTGTGTTCATTGTCACAAAGCAAACAAGAATATTTTTGGCTAGCACGTATTCACCAAGACTCTCAATAACTGTTCCTGTTGTCAGTGTGGAGATCTGGGTATCCTGTAGATTGATACAGAAGAGCAGTTTAATTTAGCCTGTCTGAATAATAGCCTTGAGGATTCTCTTTCCTCCCTGACGGGAGCCCTACAGGGAGACTCTGTTTCCCTGAGCTTAAGTTAGTTTTGGTGAACATCCCTCTAACTAAAAGTTTTCCTTGTCGCCTCAAACTATAGCAAAGTGCTGCTAGTTTGGGGAAAAAAAATATAATTTTTTAAATTGCTACAATGTACTGGAAAATACCATTAAAATAGTTCATTTTTATGAGCTTGAAATAATTTTTAAGTTATGATTAGAAATCTCTGAAAATTAGGAATCTGTGAATCTGAATCATAAATTTTTGTTATGATTAGGGGAAGAAATTATGTTATGTTTATATTAAATGATTGCAATTGGTAAAAAGCTAAAGAACATTCTGGGACTTGAAATAGTGAGGACTGTTACACTGTGATGAGCAGAAAAAAAGAATCATGTAGTTACCTATAAGTAGCCTGCTAAAAACACATTTGAAAACACCAGTTTCTATTAATATTGCCTTGATTAAAAACACTCCCCCATTCTTTTGATTTCAGTGTTGTGACTATGACTCTGCTGGGAGAACCAGAAAAACCAAATGGATTGTTAGGGATTGCACTGGCCAAAGAATGTGGACAGATAGACATTCAGTATGTAAAGAAGAAGTGGGCATTACCTCAGCCAGAGGAATCGGAAAAACTACATTTGCTTTTATTGCAGTCTTTTTAGAACTGCACCTCTTTGGCTGTACAAATTGTTGTAAAATATTTAGATTATTTTTGACTGTAATGAGAAGTTTTATAATGTAATTTTGTATTTGTATATAACTTGTATATATTTTAAAGAGTATCAGTACAGTATTTCATCTGAAACCATATATTTTATCACAAAAATGGCGGAACCAAATTTAGCATTATTGTACTCAAAAAGATGAACTGTATTTCATTATTGAATATTGTAGATGTATATATTTTCACAAAAATACTGAAAATATATTGCGATAAATTAAGCTGCTGTTTCTCATTATTCTGCTCTGAAGTAAATGATAGGAGTCCTTTGTCTACTGAGCATAAAGTTGTGCCTCTGTAGGCAACCTTAAATGTATGGAGACTTTGACCTCTGCGCCTTTTAAACACTAACACTTGGTAAAACTTTCTTATATCTACCTAAAAACAGTATGCAAACTCATCAGAATACAAAATTACCTCACATGATATCTTACGTCTGATTTGACCCTGAAACATCGCAAAAGGAATACCTGACTGACTCGAGCTGTCCTGACATGTACATTACATGTTTGGATCAAACTATCTAAACAATACGCTTGTGAGATTTACTGAAATTCTAAATCCTTCAGGTTTTCTGATGTAAAACAGAAAATACTGGCCTGTTTAATCCTGCAAATCATTCCCAAAGCTCTTGTAGTGAGGAAGAGGCTAGTTGTCTATAATATTATTCTAATTTTTATATGCTGTTGTTAAAAGTTTGGACCAAGACCAACACAGAAAATGTCTAACTTTTGTAGCCAAACAACATCTGATTTAAAGATCGTGAGGAAAACCATGATTAAAGGAGCACAGACTCAGGGAACAAAAGGGCAATTGCAAGACAATGTGTTCAGAATTTAGTGAACATATATTTGAGATATGTACCATCTCCTTCTAAGGTAGACTGAAACGATTTGTAAATTCTAATTAATTTATTGCAAACATTTTTCTGTGCAAATTGTTACTTAAATTGAGCAAACTCAAAGTGGCCACATGATGGTGCCAAGTCACAGCAGTAAAAAATGAGATGAGTGCCTTATATAAACAACGTACACCACTTCAGGAATGAATTTGTTGTAGTCCATGGCACGTTCCCCTTACCTCAAAAGCAGGGCTTGCAATCCAGAGAGCCCGATGAACTGTGGAGGGATACATATTTCAGAGACCATTTTCACTATCCTGGTACCCTGGTCAGATTTTTTTGTGGGCATAAACACAAATGACTGTCCTCATCTTCATTGTTGGATTTATGCCGTAATAATATACACTACAAGTTAAAGTAGAATAGCTCTAGTAATTCAGATAAAGAACAACGGCAAGTACTTTTTTGCAATAGGATAGCAGAGCATCACTACTGAGAGCCATGGTAAAAAAACTGCTCCCAATCTCTCTCTCTTTCCCTCTCAGAGACACACACAAACACACGCCCACCCCACCACTCACTCCCCAATTTAAGATCAAAATTTAGCTTTGAAATTATACTAGTCTTCTGAATAAAATCTCTTACTTCTTATCGTTTCATCACTTTCAGGACTTACCATCCTGAATTTTCTTACTGCAGCCACTTTGTCACATGGAAAGTGTAAACAAAGGGTTGGTTTTTTTCTGCCTTGTACGGTGTGCAGTGGTGCTGGGGTTTTTTCCAATATGTAAAAAGAAAAAAATAGTTTCAATCTTCACACAGAAGGACCTGTTGCTACTTTTGAGCTGCTGTTGGTAGGAATGCTTTGAATTCAAAGATCCAAATATTTCAGGCCTCTTAGGCTTGTACTGCCTGGAGAGCTGAGTCAGTTCCCACACTGAGCCTGTGTTTCTTTCCTAAAAGCTGAGTTTTCTCTCTTGAACTGCAAACTAATGTAATGATATAAATGTATCCTGTGCTGACAGTTGCTGTTACGAGAATATGAGGAAAAAATGTGTAGAAGTTGCTGCTGTTTTGCATGTTTTCTCACTGGGTAGATGCAGACCGTTAGAGTGACGCTCCGTGTAATCTTAGCGGTTGGGCATATTGATGTAACTGTTTTTGAGCGTGTATCTGATCAGAAAAGTGGGGAGTATTGGTAGGCTGCAATACAAGAAAAGTATTCTATGCATAAGGACTTACAAAATTGTTTCAAGCAAAAAAATACTTAATTTTCCATCAGTTACTTCTAACGATTGTCAAGTTTGTATTGTTAACATAAGGTATTGGATTTTGCTCATGTTTCATAAGCAATGACATGAGCCTGTGTATAAAAGAAAAAAGTCCACTGTTAATTCCAAATTATTTTCGTATCCGTATAATTTTTACTGGTAGCTCTGATATGGGTGCATATACACACATATCCTACTGAATGATATTTATTTAGGAGGTAAACACTACTATCATGAAACATTTAAAATAGCACCAAATATTTTTTTTTTCCACCTGTGGGCAATTTTGGAATCCATATTCGTAACACAATGAACTGTAGTTAAAATTAACTGACCCACATAATAGAAATTTACCATTCAAATGATATAAAAGTTGAATCACTATCCACCCATATTAATAAACTTTTATAAAATACAACCTCTTGCTCGTAAGCCAACAAATCCTGGCAGCAAGGCCAAAAATTTTTAAATATGCAAAATGCCAGAAAGTTTTGGATAAACTGCTTTTATTTTCCACTTTATGAATGTGCTTTGAAAGCCTTTTCTATTTAGAACATAAATATTAATACTGTTTTCGTTGGATTTTGTCATCTCACAGATGGGAAAATGAAGTTTTCAGTAGCTGAATAATAAGTTAACCGAGGAACAGAATTCTTGAATCAGATGTCTGATTCCTTACAACTGTTTAGAAATGCTTTTATTAACCTGTCAGCCTCTATTTGCAGTAGAGCTTGGGAGAACGGGAATAGCATGATTCTTCTTTTGTACCAGAACATTTCTTTTTAATTGTACTGAAGGTGACCATCCTACCCAATGCAATTTTGCCTTAATTAATCATAGCTGTCATTTAGTTAAGGCGTGTTGAAGGATACAGGAGCATTGTAGCTTCCATAGCAATGAGGGACCATTCTATGAGCTGGAGTATTTTTAGCAGAGCACAGTTAGATCATAAAAATAGTTATTCTTTATGAAAAGACAGATGTTTTTTTCCTGATGGAGTTAGAATGTCCATCTAGGTTTGTTCTAGGTGTAGAAATTGCCTGGAGTAAAGCAAATACTAAAGTGTCGTTGGATTGCACAGACTCTTGGAATAGGCTTGTCTGTAAAATTCACTGAGGAAGTAACCAGAATTTGGCCATCGTCAGTGGCGTGCTGGGTGACACGCGAACCCGGGAAGGCTGTGAAGATCCTGGGGCAGGAAGATGGCTGATGAGCCACGTTTTCATTGCTAGCTTCATTTCCAGTCAGGTTTATCAAGAGGCTCTAGACAAAGGCTCGTTTGTGTGTGTGTTTCTGAGCCTCCTCGGCTGTGAGAAGGAAGACAGAAATTCCTGACGGTTTTGGAAAGTATATCGATAGAAAATCTTTTACCCTAGTTCCTGGTGTAGGCCTCTTCTGGCATTAATCAAACCGCTATAGGAGGGCCTATGTCTCAGTGCTAGAAGATAGGAAGCGGTGATTTAGGTGACGCTCTGTGAAAACTGAGTAGCATGTGGAATTATTTATCCTTTTTTTAATGCTACATGAAATTTCCCACTGGAGCTATTTACGTACGGATTGTATTTCAGACTGCTTTTTTACTCAAGGCTTCTTAGCACAGCTCCAGGGTTTTCCTGTTCACCTCTCACGTGCTAATCATTGGCAGGAAAGGTGGAGAAGAGGTGTGGGCTGCCCAGGCCTGGAAGCTGGACATTTTTCAGATGTTCAGAAATTGAATAAATGAGATACCTGCTTGCTGCTGCGGGAAGATACTGAAGAAATCCTCACCCAAGCCTTCCAGTTACCAGCCATGTCCTCTTTACAAAGGGAAAGAAAAATACCCTGTCAGTGTCTGATGCTTCAGGAATTGCAGTGTAGTTGACTGCATTTGGCATTCTTTAAGCTGTTAAAACCAAAGTTCACTTGACACAGTAATGGTTACATCCCACAGGATTTTACAGGTGGAAACAGAGTGACAACAAACCAATCCAAGCAAAAGACAATCGTATCAATTATTGAAATTACACTTCTGATTATGTTTTGCAAAACCTTAGCGTGAAGGGCAAAGTATTTACACATACTCTTAGTGGTAAAAGGAATAATTTTTTATTTAGATCAGCCATGCCCAGCATTATCTATTTTTAAAGAAGTCAGCAAATGCAATTATGCAAATAGCTGTTGACTATGGCTGGGAGGAAGGAGATGCTTCCTTCCCTCCTTGCAGTATTTTCCACTGCCTTTCCCTACAAAATGCGGTGATTCATTCAGCCTTTCCTTTTTATGTTCTGCAGTCACTGGTACCGAGCCTGCTATACTGGGGATGAAAAGGTGTCCCTTAATCAGATCACCTGAGATCTTGAATGGTTTAAAACGTTTTGGTAAGTGGCACTGGAAGCTGTAGATTTTTAGTTCAACAGCAGATAGTGTCAGCAGGAGCAATGGAGACTTCCTCTGTGTCTGACAACATGCAATAGTCAATGAAATAGTCAAAATAATTTTGTTATACCTCATGGACCAAATTGAAGCCAACTAAAGTGAACGTAAAGGTTTCCCTGTATATCTTACCTTCCTCCTATACCGGCTGTGAAACATAACAGAAAGTAAATTTCTCACTTCAGGTCTGGTCTTTATTTGTCCTGTATTTATATACAGGTATTTATAGACACTGATTGTCCCTCTGTGTCCTTCTCCCAACACATGCTCTTTTCTCTTGGATGGCCAACATTAATGTTGGTTTGAAGCCAACTGAAACTATATTGTTTTCTCTTGGATGGTCAACATTAATATTGGTTTGAGGCCAACAACTGCCACTTCAGAGAGGTAAAAGTACTCAATCTAGTTTCAATAGTTTCAGATGATGTAAGCGGAAAAAATTCTCTGAATAAGTGTTGAAGAAAGTAATTTGTAAATCCAGTAAAATGCTCTGAATGAAGTGAATGGCACAAAATGAGAATTCAGGTGTGTGTGAGATCAACTTCCAGCTGCTGACAGCAGCCAGACCTGGCCACCCTGCCTCCTTACGGCGGTGCCAGCTCTGAAGTCCAGAGATCCATCACTCTTCTGGACGCAAGGGTGGTTTTTGCTAAATCCTGAAATCTGTCCCATACCCATGTTTTTAGGATACCTACCTGAGTATGAAGCATGAGGAAATCTAGTGGTCTATGAGATCTGGATTCAATCACCATTCTATCTCAAAATTTCCCATGTTCGGGGAGCACTGGCTGTCCCTGGCTAGGCAGGGAGAGGTGATCCACCGCTGCTCTGGCCTGGCCGCCGGTCAGTGTGACCTTGGTGCTCTGAGTGTTTGCAGCAGGACAAGGCCAGCTGGGAGGATCCTGCTTTCCATCACATCTGCTTTTGGGACAAGAAGGGAACATAGAGTCAGAATCATAGAATCATAGAATGGTTCAGGTTGGAAGGGACCTTAAAGATCATCTAGTTCCAACCCTCGGCCATGGGCAGGGACACCTGCCGCTAGAGCAGGTTCCTTAAAGCCCCATCCAACTTGGCCTTGAACACTTCCAGGGAAATATGGAAAAAACAAGTTTAATTGTGCATTCTTATCCTCTGTGATGATGTTAATTCAGACACCCCAGGAGCTGTGTTGTGTACACATCTTCCATTTGTATTCAGAAACATATTTTCTTCACAAAATATGGTTTATCAGTCTCAGTGGCTTAGTGCAACATGGTCCTGAGTTAAACTGGCCTTAGACAGACACATGAAGGCATCAGACCAGATTTATGGAGGTAGACCAGATCACAATTACTTGGTAACATTGATGGGCTTGATTTTGAGTGCAAGGAAGTCTGTGCTTTTTTCTTCTTTGACATAATGTCAAATACAGACTCAAATAAAAGCACTAACACTTGTACATAATTAGAAAAATCTATATTTGTCATGGATGTAGCTTAAACTTTTTGACTCTGGGCCAGTAGACTGATGGAATTCCAGCTCCAAATAATTTATATCCTATTATAAATTAAAGCAGCCTAAGCTCTCTGTTTTCCAGTTTTACAATGGCACAACCCAATTGAAAACAGCGATGCTACCCTAGTAAAAGCAGGAGTAAAATAATATTGTAATAGCCTATACTACCCATTGATATTTACAACATGATTATTTTTCACCTTTAGTTGAACCATTACTTCTACTGGATTCATTAAATTTTGTAATATGTTTGTTGCCCTTTTCTCCCAGATGTCAAGTGGCTTTTGCTTTTAAGAGTCTGATATGTAACAGCTTTATTGGAAACTAATCCCATGCACAGGTCAGACAATCTATTGCTGCCGAATAAGTTTAATACAATAAATAAAAAACAGTTAGACCATATTATTAGTCTTTTTAGTCAAGCCTTGAGATGGCTCCAGTGTTCTTTAAGAGGTCTTTCCTCTTAGCCAAAAGTTCTGCTTCACCAGCTGATAATTTCACTGCTATTCCTCTTTGACATTGTCTGTC
The DNA here is from genome assembly GCF_964106895.1 of Numenius arquata. NCBI lineage: Eukaryota > Metazoa > Chordata > Aves > Charadriiformes > Scolopacidae > Numenius > Numenius arquata. Next base: position 34,601,005 of record NC_133587.1, on the reverse strand, counting down.
TTGTGACAAGGCAAAACCATTCAACTCGTCTAGACCGCAGTTGTTGCACATCAGGGATTTCATAACTTGCCTCTAACTCAAATTGCAATGTTTTTTCTCTCTAATACAGAAAAAAAAAAAAAAAGTCATAACAGCAGCTAGTTAGACACATATTTTAAAAGCAACATTTTTAATCCACATGGTTCTTCTTGGAGACGGAAGAATGGAGAGCTGGGTAAAATGGAATTTTTTAGAGACATGGAGAAAGTCTTCCAGAGGCTTAGAGAATGGATATCAAATATTTGCTGTCATTTTTAAAAAGCAGAGTCAGACAGTGAACCCTTACAATGAGTTACATAAGGATGTGAATTACCACGACTGCACTCACTACTGCAGATTTCAAATGCCATATCTTAAGGGCAAAGAATTAAGAGAAAAAATTAATAAACTTTCCTCATCTAGAATAACTTTTGACAATCATTTGGGAGTCAAGTTCTATTGCGCTGTTGAAATAAGTGACCAAGTAAGGAGCGTTTGTCTCACAGAGCTTATATGATGTAGGTGGAAAAGGTTTTTTTTTTGATTGCTGCATTTATTCACAATGGTAACACGATACTCTTAATGCCCATGCAGTTGAGCCAAAGGACAGGCTGATTAATACCAGAAAAATAGGATAAAGAAAAAGTTATATCTGAAACTGCCCTTCTAACCTTCATTTAGAACATTAATGATTACTGAGGTTACTTTAGATATCCAACTATTTTTCATGTTATAAGACAGTGTCAAAGGGCATCATTTAAAGATTAATTCACCCAAAATTATGAAATTCACATTGAATATAATGAAATTCCTTCACTGGGTTTGTTGGGGTTGGGGTAGGTTACAGAAAGAGCGTACATTACTATAGATTCCCTAAGTTTCCTTAGGCTTTTAGTTTACTTGCTGAATACTTAGCATTTTGGCAGTTCAGCAAGGTCAATTCATTAAGCAAATACATTACTAATTATATTGTGGCTGCATGGGGTCCATGCTGTACACATACAAATGAAAACTACCTATCCACAGTCTTCAAAGACATTGAGAGTAGTTTACATTTGTTTAAGCTCCAATTTGCATTCTTTTCATATTTTACAAACATAAGGATTTCACAATGTACTACATTTCATATCCTTGCATCCGTGTCTTTAAAAACCGAAAACTTCACTTCTTTAGCGTCTTTAGTTACCCCTGAAGTTTCAGGTCTTTCTGAAAAATCTGTCTATACATGACAATAGCTATATTCAGACAACAGGTCAATCTTATCCCATCCACATGGGCCAACAGCAAATGCTGAAGAAAGAAATACAGAATAACACAGGAAGCAGGCAATGATACTTTTCTTCCTAGTATGGTATGTCTTGCAAGCTTCTGGCAATCTGTGGCATAGGAATTTTCTGACTCAGATGGTAGCAGATCACAGTGTTTAAGAGAAAGGGAGGCATTTTTTCCCATTAATTCATCCAATGGCTTTTAAAAAACTATTTTTATTTTGGCCTCCAAAAATTTTGTGGCAATATATTCCACCAAATAATTGCCCTGTGTAAATAAATACTTCTGTTTTAACCCTACTGGCTGATCAGTTCATTAACTATGTCCTAGTTCTTATATTATCTGAAAAGGGAAACTTTAGCTGGGAAATAAACAGGAAAATTATTATTTCCCGTACTGTCTCTGTGTATTAATACTCCTCATAGTGAAACACTTCCAAATATTCATCATTCATCTCTGTGTCGAGGTGTGTTGCATTTAGAACACAATTTAGGCACAAATATTGTCTCGCTTTCAACTACAAAGGTGTTTTCTGTAATAGTCACACCTGGGAATACCAGAAAATTGTGTCAGACGCTGCTCCAAGGACACTTGTTTAGATAAGTAAAGTAGATGTGTGTTGAAACTAGCCTCAAGCAGAGCCTGGGAGCTTCAGCCTTTGCACAATGTAAATGTAGCCTATTTGACTCCAGCAAAGGTCAGTAATGGAATACATCATTATTCTTACAGCAATCACTTTTTAAAATAGGGAATCCATATTTTGGCATAGAATAAGGCTAATGATGTAGTAGGTCAGCCAGTTTGATCCTCCCAGAGAAATGAGAAAGGTACCTTTCATTTAGAGACTGAAGATTTCCAAAGCAGAGCAGAAAGGAAGGAACATCGCAGCCAGGGCAGGACGAGTGACCATCGAAGTGAGTTGAGGGGTTACCAGCCTTAGGCAAAGAACCTGGCAAAGAACAGGTGCCCTGTGATCCAGTGGAAACTCTGGGCTTGTGAACTCTTTTAAGTTACAAGATCCAAATCTGCACAACACCTCAGGGACAATAGCAAGAATCAATAGCAAGAAGAGATCTCGGGAGAACCTCCATCCTCTACTGGATAAGGGAGGTAACATAGTAACCAAAGATGAGGAGAAGGCTGAAGTCCTAAATGCCTTCTTTGCCTCTGTCTTTAGTAGTAGGATAGGGGGTTCCCTAAATATCCAGACCCCTGAACTAGCAGGTAGGGGCGGGGAGCAGAGTGAAGCCCCTGCAATTCAAAGGGAGGTGGTGAGGGACCTGCTCCAACACCTAGATGCAAACAAGTCTATGGGACCAGATGAGATCCACCCGAGGGTACTGAGGGAACTGGCAGAAGTGCTTGCGGAGCCACTCTCCATCATTTACCAGCAGTCCTGGCAAACTGGGGAGGTCCCGGCCGACTGGCGTCTGGCAAATGTGATGCCCATCCACAAGAAGGGCCGGAAGGATGATCCAGAGAACTACAGGCCTGTCAGTCTGACCTCGGTGCCTGGGAAGATCATGGAGCAGATCATCCTGGGTGCCATCATGCAACGCATGAGGGACACCCATGCGATCTGGCCCAGCCAGCACGGGTTCACGAGGGGCAGGTCCTGCTTGACAAACCTGATCTCCTTCTATGACAAAGTGACCCGCTTGCTGGATGAAGGAAAGGCAGTGGACGTTGTTTATCTGGACTTCAGCAAAGCCTTTGATACAGTCTCCCACAGTATCCTCCTGGAGAAACTGGCTGCCCATGGCTTGGATGGGAATACCCTCTGCTGGGTTAAAAACTGGCTGGAGGGCCGGACCCAGAGAGTGGTGGTGAATGGAGTTAAATCCAGCTGGCGACCGGTCACGAGTGGTGTCCCGCAGGGCTCGGTACTGGGGCCAATTCTCTTCAACATCTTTATCAATGATCTGGACGAGGGGATCGAGTGCACCCTCAGTAAGTTCGCAGACGACACCAAGCTGGGTGGCAGCGTTGATCTGCTGGAGGGTAGAGAGGCTCTGCAGAGAGATCTCGACAGGCTGGATCAATGGGCCGAGACCAACGGGATGAGGTTTAACAAGGCCAAGTGCCAGGTCCTGCACTTCGGTCACAACAACCCCAGGCAGCGCTATAGGCTGGGGGCAGAGTGGCTGGAGAGCTGCCTGGCAGAAAAGGACCTGGGGGTGTTGGTTGACTGTCGGCTGAACATGAGCCAGCAGTGTGCCCAGGTGGCTAAGAAGGCCAACAGCATCCTGGCCTGTATCAAGAACAGTGTGGCAAGTAGGGACCGAGAGGTGATCGTCCCCCTGTACTCGGCACTGGTGAGACCCCACCTCGAGTACTGTGTCCAGTTTTGGGCCCCCTACCACAAGAGGGACATTGAGGTGCTGGAGCGGGTCCAGAGAAGGGCAACGAAGCTGGTGAGGGGTCTGGAGCACAAGTCTTACGAGGAGAGGCTGAGGGAGCTGGGGTTGTTCAGTCTGGGGAAGAGGAGACTGAGGGGAGACCTTATTGTTCTGTACAACTACCTGAAAGGAGGCTGTAGAGAGGCGGGGGTCGGTCTCTTCTCCCAAGTCACAGATGATAGGACAAGGGGTAATGGCTTCAAGTTGCGCCAGGGGAAGTTCAGGTTGGATATTAGGAAACATTTCTTTACTGAAAGGGTTATCAGGCATTGGAATGGGCTGCCCAGGGAGGTGGTGGAGTCACCATCCCTGGAGGTATTTAAGAAACGTGTAGACATGGTTCTTCAGGGCATGCTCTAGTGTCCAAGATTACTGGTTTGTGGTGGGGTGCTGTGTGGGTGGGTGATGGTTTTTGGTTTGGTTGTTGTTGTTGTGTGTTCAGGTGGTGGGTGGTCGTTTTGTTTGTGGTGGTTTTTTTTTTTTTTTTTTTTTTTTTTTTTTACTGTTGGTTGGACTCGATGATCTCTGAGGTCCCTTCCAACCACTACGATTCTGATTCTGATTCTGATTCTGATTCTGACAGACAAACTCCAGCTTCTTGTGACTCCTAACACTCCTTCGGCGTAGCTGCACGTGTATCCATTAAGCCTCACCTGTTATAATTTTGACAACAATAAGTGTGTGTGTCCTGTTAGTGTTTTGGCTTTCAATGTCTCCAGAGAGATGTTCCATTTCGAAGTGCAAAAATAAAACCAAACGGATATTCAAGACTGAACTAGTTATAGGAGGCTTAGTAGAGTCTGTGGGCAGAATGAGTCCTCTGCATAATGCAGTGGAAAAGCTATGGTTATTTAGAAAGGAACAGAGTATCTTTGAATTTATAGAAGACAGTAATTCTCCCTTTCTTAATCAGGCCTCAGTAGGTATCTCTTTAATGTAAATAATATATTTTTGACCATAACATTACCATTTTAAAACTTTTCAGGTGGGAATTAGACTATCAAAATGAGTCAAGGAGTAACACATTAGCAGCTGACAGCTACCAGAATAAAGTGACTCTTAAGCAGTTTGTAGGAAATTGTAGGAAAAAACCACAATTTCTGGGTCAATATTGATCAATATTGATCTTTGAAGTCAAAAGGTCATGGAGAACAGTGACATCATTCAATTCCCAAGAAAGAACCAAAGACAAAGTATAATTATCATGTTTTTAAAACACACTTTCAAATACACTAGTAAAATATTGACATGAGAAAGAATATGGGAAGTATTAATCAATGGAAGGTTTAAATATAAATGCTAATTAAATAATATAAATGTGTATATATATTTCTCTGTTTCTAAAACTCAGACACCTGATATCTAGATTTAGGTGATTTAGAGATCTAATTTAGATGACAAAGATGCTTAGATTCAGATTTAGAAGCTGCTTTGTAAACATAGGCATCACCTGCTGGGTGCCAGTTGCCTTCTCCTGCAGTCACGCCTGCCCTTACCCAGGGGACCTCAGTCCTGGGCCAGGGACAGCCACTACTGGTGTCTCTGCCAAGCGAGAGAAGCCACTTACACATAACAACAAAACAAGCCAGATTTAAGAAGCAACATTCTCTTAGGTTCCTGAAATGTCCCAAAATAATGGATTTTAGGGTGATGTATTTCAAAGAGGGAGAAAAATGTTCCTCCATGGCATTACTTGAAGCTGTTTGTGGCATAGTACGATTGACATGATTCAAATGAAATGAAGAGGGACAGAGGCAATATTAGTCACTGTAAATCTCATAAATGCCTTCATCTATGTCAATGTGGATCTGAAATCTACTCTCCCCGGCCCATCATCAGTCTGACAGACTAGAGGTTTCCTTATAACAATATAATTTACCTCCTGCTGTCAAACAACAGAGGCAAGGCACCAGTTCCAGAATAAAAATTTCATCACGGAAAGCTGCTGAAACCAAAGTTTCCGAAACATTGTTTTAGTAGTCTCTCTGCAACATATTTGTTGGAGATAAAATATGTAATATTGCAGTGTAGAGCAATGGGCACTGCCTCAGAAAAGGCTATGCTACTGTTCACTGCCCTGCCAGCTTGTGCTGAAGCCGATGCCATCCCTGTGGGCAGGCACTATAGGTATATGTAGCAAACGGCCCATATGGCATCTGAAAGGCTGACAGCTGACATAAGGAAAATCTGTAGTGTCGGTCTTATGCAACTCTGGCTGTTGATATTAGAGTCATTTGCAATATTTCTATAACTTGCATCATTCAGCAGCTGAGTGAGACTTAGAGCAAGCTCTCCCGGAGGATCTCAATGTCTCATCTCCAAGAATGGTCATGAATAGTTTCTCGTAAAAGTGACATGACTCAGATGAAATGAAACAGCAAAGAAAAATTGGTAGGTGCATATATTTCATAAATGTCTTCCTTTGTGTGAATATGGATTTGAAACCTTTATTTTCCTCACTCCCATCACTAGTCTGACAGACTGCATGAGAAGCATGAATTTTGCAGAGAACAACAGGGAAGGAAAGTGGTGCTACTGTGTCCCAGAAGCAGAATAAAGAATGAGTGCAGATTTAGGGTGTTTGCATTAGAATTGCACTGGAAAACACTTCAACCAGTGACCTATGGACTGCACCTTGGGAGTGTTGAGACTGAGCACCTCTGTTCAGAGGTTTTCATCTGGCAAAGCTCTCCTCTGAAAGTGCTACCTGAAATACTGCTAGTTTTTTGAGGGGAATCTCAGGACTGGCTGGGATCAGTTGGCTGCTGGGGCCACCAGTGTCTGTGATATAATTGCAACAGCTGCTGAGAAAGCAGATGAAGATATAACAAGGATAAACCTACAGGTTGTATCCTAAGGCATCTGTTCCACCTCTTTAATCTCTCTCATCCCATGATGAAGATCAAAGCTTCCATATGGCATGGCAAGAGGTAGCAAGAAGAAAGGTACCCGTGTTGCTGTAGAAGGGGATCAGGATGGAAGGGACTTTCTCCTCCTTACCCTCCTCATGGGATAGAAGAACCCTGGGGAGCTGCCACTGAAGGAGAAAGGGCATGAAGCTGTGGAGCTCACCCACGTGCTGGTGAGAAGGAAGGAGCAGGAAGGCAAGCCAGTGCTATATGGAAAAGATATGTTCATGCTGCATATTCCTTCCTCTCACACCAGGAATTCCTGCTTCTTGGCCATATGCTCTTAACTGCCCAAACTAGAACCCACAAACAGTTACCTGATGCAGCTTTCCGAATTTCTGATTTGTTCCTTTATAGAACCAGTTCCCACAGAGGAGAAATCAAAATATAATTAAAAGAACAAATCTTGCTGTTGAGTGACTTATAATATCAGGCTGAGACATCAAACAAACAAGTCCTATTTACTTGAAACACTGTTGAATTCTTCGACATCTCGTGATGCATGATCACACTATCTTCCAGCATTTGCATTTACTAAAAGTCACCCCACACTCAAAGTGCCTAGTAATTGGCTTCAGAGCAACAAATGTATGGTTGGACTCGGTGATCTCAGAGGTCCTTTCCAACCATGATGATTCTGTGATTCTGTAATGCATAAATTCAGTTCTAGTGGCAGAATTCAGAAGGAAGAGGTGGACCCCAAACTGCAGTTGTAGTAGGTGGGACATTTACAGATACTGGATTAGAAAAAAAAATGCACCAAACAACTAGAAGTACCCACAGTTCTTAGACTTAAAGTGTGATTTTTTTTAATATATTTTATTTATTGTCTCTTTGTTGTCACTTTGTAATGCCCAGATGAATCATTGCTGTTTTGCCCTTGCCTCATGTGTCAATGGTGACTCTAAAGGAGAAGCTCAAAAATTACAAAAAACACCGTCACACTATGTGACAGTCCCCAAGGGATCCACATGTCCCAGCAAGCATCTAGGGAGTACTTAGGGCCAAGGAGGTTTGAGAAGGAGTCTCCTTAGGGATATGCAGCAGTGCTACCTCTGCCCTGGGTAAGCCTTGAGCAGTTACCATGTGCCTTGACAATCTCGGGTTTTTACCCTCTTGATTTTAAGCAGGTGCAGTACTTTACTTGGGATATAAAGAAAAAGCTCCCCGCTCCTTGAACACAAGCTCTCCAGTGCTTTCCCACAACCTCATCCCTTTCCATTTAGGTACATGCAAACTGCCAAAGCAACTTCTGGGTACAGAAGTCCATGTTTGGTAAGCTATGTTTGGTTATTCTATCTATTGGAATTCATCCAGAATCTAATTTACTATACCCGCAATGTAAGACATGATGAGAGTAGTGCTTACGCATTGCATTTCTGCTCAGACTGTATTTTTGTGATTTTTTTATAATACCATTATCTATTTGTATATACTCAAAAATTCCAAGGTATCTGTAACTCCCTTGGAGACAACGGATCTCGCTTGTCTGTCAAAATTAAGACCCTTCTAAGAGCGTAGCCTTCGCTGATACCCAGCCCAAGGCTGCTCACTGTCTATTAGACAAGCGCTCGTGTCTTTGATGTAAAGCACTTCCATATTTTGGTTAACAAATGTCTGTACTCATTATTTTGTCAGTTTGTCACATCCATTGCATTCAGGGCATAGCAATACCCAACAAACCAGGTTAGTAGGCAAAATCTGTCAGAAAGTTTGATGCCTGACTTAGGGAAGACTACGGCCCATAAAGCTCTGAAACTCTAAAAGCACTATCAGCTGCTGAAATCACTTCAAAGTAATCTTCTGTTCCAAATTAGAGTGCATCTTTGCAGCATAATCAAGTAATTTAATTTACAGGCATAGTTATTATTTATGGCTTATCATTCATATATTATAAGTAGTTTGCTGCAAACTACATTTGTAATGTTGATAGCTCCATTAACATACATAATTTAAATCAATATATTTTAAAAACTTGAACACCCATAATGGCCTGCTTAACAATCACTGTGACGCCTTTAAAATGTAGTCAAAAGCGCAGTGATTGTCCCACAGGCTGTTTGCATTATAGCATATACACCAGTTTGCAATAGTAGCAATAATACCACTTAACATTTTGTTAAAATATGCTTCTAACATAGAATAAAAACATCAAAAGAAGGAAGGAAGGAAGGAAAGAAAGGAGAAATATTTTATGCAGGTTGCTTAAAGAATAGGCAGATATTTCCAAATGTAAAAAGTTGCCCATGGAGAGTTTTGGAGTTTAGTGAAATGTGTCTTGACATATACATAGACTAACCAGACTGTAGTGCTGGATCATGCATAAAACCATCATGGATTTACTAGCATTTGTTTTTCATTTGCCTTATAAAATTTCGAGCATCATCTGAATGAAAGTCCTTGTATGTTTTCACCCCCTAACTGCAGTGACTGCCCAGCAGCCTTACAAGGAGCTGCTGGAACCTCACGTACTGTATTTAATGCTTAAATACCATAGAAACAGCTGCCTTAGAAGACTTTCTATAGAACAGCGCAGTCATCCCTGCTGATTGAATTCAGTTTTCTGTGATGACCATCCAGATGTGAGCCTGTGAAAATAATTAAGTACAGGTGTTTGAGCAATTCCACTATGCTGCTGCAATGATGTGCACCAGAAATTTAGGTATTGCACCTGTGGAAAATAAGTATAAAATACCTACAAATAAGGGTAAAATTCTACCAGTCTCTCTTCCTCTAGTTCTGCGTGAATGCAAGGGATGAGACAAGGTGTGAGGCACTGGCAGATCAGGACCTATGATTGTTGGTGGCCTTGAAAGGACATGAGTTCTCACACAGGCTGGGTGCTGGACTTGGTAGGATTCAGCTCTTCTGCCTAATTCCTCAGCATATCATTATGGGCTGGTATCTATCATTTTGTCAACTGGACAGCAGTTTTCTTTGCTCACACCCATAGTTTTGCCTCCTTTTTTGGCTTCCTCCCACCTTTCACTCCCTCAGCCACCTCCTTGTACCAGCACATTTTGTATTGCCATTCCACATGTCAAACCGGCCCCAAACCTGGCAGTCATCTTTCCACAGCATCCTCCAAGCATCCTCACGATCAGTCTGTGTAAATGAAGCCAACAACCCTCTAAGATATGGTCTGTCCTTTTCTTCCTTACAGCTACAGTGACAATAACCTATCCTCTCACTATTTTGGAACTTGCTTTTTTCAATTCCCATTACTTTGACCTCAATAAAAATAAATCAATGAATAAATCAAGTTGTCCAAAAAGAGGAAAAGTGTTCCCGAGAATTTGGATGATGCAGCATTTGTGAGTTAAATACTTTCTGATGATATAAAAAGGGAGAAATAAAGCAATCCTTTTCTGAACTTGCCATTCTGATTTGCAAATGGCACATGGACAATTTCTGTTTTTTTCACCCCAATGAAAAGCTGGTGCTTTCAGCCTGCTGCTGAATTCCATAACAGGCAAACAGTATTTTTCAATACCCAACCATAAAGATAACATATCCATGTGTTACTATGAATCATAGCAAACCCAGAATTTTCTAACTATTAGAGCATTGAAGCCCAATAATTCTTTGAGATTTTCAGTTTTCTGCCACTTTCTCATCCCTAAACACAGTATCTCATAATCTTCTTATCTCTGATTAAATGTGACTAATAATACATGCCAGCCATGGAGACATTAGCAATTACTACAAGACACACTTTAATACAACACCCTTTATTCCAGTAAGAAGAGGGTGGAGGATCCTCACATCTGCCCAAAATTAGGTGGTAAAATAAATAAATTTTTATTCTTAAAGAGAATCAGTTCCTAAAAATAAAATAACCTCTGGCAGAGGTAGTGTTTGCAAAACCTTCAGATCTTCAGCTGTCTAAAAGCATTGGCTATAAAGATTTATGTTGAGAGTGCTGAAAAAAAGCTTAAGAGAAGAATACTAGTACCATAAATGATAGCACTGTCTGTCTGATACGTTCAATTGGCAGTGGTTAGAAAAATAACAAAGATAAGGATTGTGTCGTTCACCAGTGACGCTTGTTATCTTGAAATAAGCGGTGACGACAGAAGGATGAATGATGGGGTGCAATCCTTGTGTAGCTTGGAAAGCAGGCAGGTTGGAGCAGAAACTGGGAGCTTTTTTGCTGTGCATAGCACACACAATATTTCATTTCTCTGAGTTTTAGCTGTGACACTGATTTGCTTTGCAATGAATTGAAGCTTCAATGAGAAGGCTGAGGGGAGACCTTATCAATGCTTATAAGTATCTAAAGGGTGGGTTGAAGGAGGAGGGAGCCAGACTCTTTTCAGTGGTTGCCAGTGAGAAGACGAGGGGCAACGGGCACAAGCTGGAACATAGGAGGTTCCACTCAAATATGAGAAGAAACTTCTTTACGGTGAGGGTGACAGAGCCCTGGAACAGGCTGCCCAGGGAGGTTGTGGAGTCCCCTTCTTTGGAGATTTTCAAGACCCGCCTGGATGCAGTCCTGAGTAACATGCTCTGACATGCTCTGGGCAATCCTGCTTCGGCAGGGGAGTTGGACTAGATGATCTTTATGGTCCCTTCCAACTCTAAAAAATTCAGTGAAATTCAGTGAATTAGGAACCAGAGACACAGCCAGCCCTACTAAATGTTAGGAGGAAGAAGATTTGGAATCCGAGTCCCACCTTCATCCCACCTGGGGTTTCACATCACGTAGTCTCTGCTGACTTTTTGCTTTGCCCTGAGGTTACAGGTATCTAACTTTTTGGCATCCACACAAGCTCACAAGCATCCAGCTCTAGAGTGAGAGCTATGTCCCACCTCAGATCTGCTATGATTTAGCCATGCCTCAAGCCTGAAACTTTAGCAATGGGCTCGCAATGGTGGTAGCCTTTTGCATCTGGGCCATTGAAGAGAGCTTAAACATGACTTTTGTTTGAAGTTCACAGTATGCTCTTGTTCATTTTCTCCTAAATGACGCCCAGCAGCACCGAGTGCAGACTGGCATGGGCTGCTGCTCTGCCACAGGAAAGCTCCTGCTATGATACTTTGAGCTCGAATGGAAATAGTAAGCAATAGGTACCTCATGCAAAAGATTGGCACTTGTCAGCTCAGTTTTACAGCCTCAGGAGATATGTATGTTACGGATATCACATAGATATCATCAGGATTAAGGGCTAATTCTATAAAAAAGTGCAGATAAAAAAGTCCTGCCTAATACCTGTAAATTTGCCTGCGTTTTCATCATTTCCATTTATTAAAATGTTAATAGAAGATCAAAAGCATTGGGATAGCTGTGAAAATATACTGAAGTGCCACAATCCAATGGCTTATCAGTACTGCAGCACTTACTGACCTTTTCCCACTCAGTCTGCATAGAATTACCCACTGGTATTACATTACCCACCTGGGCATCCTTGGATGATGGACCATGCGAGCTTTGCCTATTCATCTGTGCTTGCTGGAAAGGGTGTGGGACTTTGTGGGGTAGTGCCCTTTCTGAGGGTGTGGAAATACCTTTCCTATTGACTAGACCCCATTTCCCTTGCCATCCTTTCTTCTGTATTCCTTCAGGATTTTCAGGGACAAGAGACAGTCACAGGCATTTTCATTGGCTGGGTTTATTTGGGCGAAGAGAACGGCCAAACTGAGGTTATCGTTTCAGCTTTCTATTTGTGAGAGAGGGGAAAAATCAAACTGAAAAAGCAAATGCATAGTCTTTACAAGGAGATGGACACTTACAGGAGCAGTCAAAGAAAGCTGACGTGAGTTGACAAAGATAAATATTCCAGTACAAAACATAAGGAACAAGTTCAATGGGGGAGAACATGAAACTTCACAGGAAAACCTGAATCCTGAAAGGCATTAAATAAATTAAAATCAAAACTGGCACATGGGTTTGTGCTTGGATCCAATTCATTTCTTGTGATATCAAGAGTAAAGAAAGCCTAATCAACAATCCTCCATAAAGTAATTTGCGCTTGTATGTCCCAGCTATTAAGGTGCCTGGAAAGACAAATTGTAAGTCTGCGGTGTGGGGAAAGCTGGAATTGTGGGAAAAGGGCATACCATGCTGTGTGAGTGTGTCCTTATGGGTGGAGGGCAGTTCCTCAGGCTCAACTGTTGCAAAGGTGTAAGAGACAGAGGCTGTGCCCAGCAAGTGCTTGGAAAGGAGACAAGAAGGGACAAAAGGAGGCAGCCCAGAGGAAGCTGAAGGGCGCTGCTTCCCTGCTCACACGTGGGCAGTGTCAGGAGGGAGAGTTTGGCAAAGAAATGGACATCATCTATTCAATGCATCGTCTGGTTTATGCTGGTACTCTTGTGACCTGCTTTTAACTTCAGGTTTGCTAAAGAGTGTTTTTATCCTGTACCTGCTCCTACAGAAAACCTGTCCTTGGCTTCTGGGGCCAGCAACAGCTCAATCATCGGAGAGCACGCAAGGAAAGAGCCATGAGCAGGAAAACTCTGCTCACACGGGTTCTTCCTCCTCCCGGCCCCTGCGGGTTGAGGACTGTGGGAGAAGCAGCACACACAGGTAGAGAGGGGCTGTTTCATGGTCTGATATGATGGTGCCTGTATCTCATATGTGAGGCTGGCTTCATTTGGTTTCCCAGCCAGGCAGTCTTTGTCCTTCGTTTTTTTTTGACAGCTGCTCTTTGATTGCACTTGCCTACCTAATAAGCTGTGATTGAGAACCTTTTATCTCAAAAAAATGTATCACCGTCGTGAATAACTGGAATAATGGCGAGCAATTAATTGTGCTGAAACCGACACATCAAAATGGCTGAACTAATTAAACGTGCTGTTATGGTGAAATGACTTCAAAATATTTTCAATACTGTGCAAGCTGATCTTGAGGCAGAAGGAAGCTGGTTGACACTACTTACATATTAATGTTTATTATGGGTTTTTTATATGCTTGAGAATGGAGGTGTTTCGAAGGAGAGGAGAGGACTGGGGCCATCATGATGGCTGCTTGCAGAGGAGCCGTGCTCTGGGGACGGATGGGTGCCAGCTCCTGCGGTGCCTCCTGCAGGGACTGTAGCTGGATTATTGCCATCTATTTCTGTTTAGCAAGAGCACTGAGTCCACTCTGGAGCAGCAGCTTACAGCAGAGCCAGCAGAACAGGTTAATAATTTAATATTCAAGGCAACTAAGCTTTCATTTAATGTCCTTGGGACTGAAAAAAATTGTGATAAATTGGAGAGGGGCAGAGAAAGCATTTCCTTCGAGCATGGGTGAGCACAAGAGGTGGGTAGGTGACAGCAAGTAGGAGTTTCAAAAGAATTTCAGCAAGTTCTGTGCCATTTAAAAAGTGCCACCAGCGCTAAGAAGATCACAAGAGGTGTGCAGACCTGTTAATGTACCAACAGTCACCTAACTATTTTCTACTGGGCCTAGGCAACTCACTCCCTCCGGTTTCTCTTCAAGTGACACTTTCAAAGCTTTTAATGAAACTTACTTTTGCACCTAAAATGCTGCTGTGTCATGTCTTGGCCGCACCTATCTCATGTTGAAAGTTGTCTGGCATTTGAAACGAGGAGTTTATAGCTGTAGGCTTGAACAGAGAAGGAACTGTAGTGATCCTGGTGTTCACTGGCATCAGCTCAACACCAGTGGCTGCAGTCACTTTGGTCCAAAGCTTGCTGAGGGAGACACCACACATCCCTCACCCTCCTGCAAACCCAAGCAGTGCTAAAATATGAAAAAATCGTATTTGATTTACAATACAATTTAGGAGGGCTGAATTTCAAGATCTCTCTTTTATCCACATCATCCCTGCACCAGCTTTTTGTATTTGTATGTCAAAGACTGAGGTGTACAGGACTTTCCTCTGAGCAGCATAACCAGAGGGGAGAGATTGTATGCCAAGGTGAGCCCAGTCCCTGAGATTAATGCCAATTGTATGGGTTGTGTCTGAAGATATTACTATAAATAAGGGGAAAAAACATATGCATAAGTGTTAATATTCTTAAATGCATGTTAATATTCGAAAAAATATGTTACTGATATTTTGATTATTGAAAAATTGTTGTTCACTTTAAAGTTCATGCACTTTCTAAGGCACTGCTCCTCCAAATAACTAAATAGAGCAAACCAATCGTCTGCCATCTAGGATAGAACAGGGAGGGGGTCAGGACTTAGGAGGACAATTTTAGCTGTTTGAAAAATGTTATTTGAAATGTTTTTGAAATTGAAATGCTCTAGCTATTATTTATTTATTTATTTCATTTTTAATAACCAGCCAGTTTCTTTATGTCTGTTTCTAAAAATAAATATGTTCATGCGAATGCTGCCGGGTGGAAGCTGGAGGACTGCCTTGTTCTCAGTCTGTGTGAGGTGTGAGTCCCAGATGAGAGCTCTGGACTGCTGCCAGGCTACTGTATATTGTGCCTGAGTGATGGTGACTCCTCCAGCACTGGCTCTTTCCTGCAGCAAAGGCATTATTAACAGCTACGTGTGGATTTCCAGAGGGTGGAGGGTGAAAGGCAGTAGCAGTTATACTTGGATTGTCTAAAATAGTCCTTTTTAGCTTATGATCCTTGCAAAGGGTCTGGTGTGTCTGTTGGATTTGGGAGGTAAAGGGCTCATTTTGGAGTGAGCAATCAGGAGACAGCCCAAGGCTCCTGGCCAGAACGGATGGCGATGTGCTGAGGCTGCAGCTCATCTTTGTGCATACAGGAGAAGGCTATTCTGCTGTTCTTTCACCTTGGGCACTTGCAAGGCTAAAACCAGCTCACACCTTTCCTGAGTTGTGCAAAAGACTGAAGTAAATTCAGATATACACAATAAAATATAAAGTGTTGTTTTATTAATTCTATAAATCTCTTCCTTTAAAAAATACAGCTACAGAGAAGATGACTGCTGTCATCTAACTTCATCTATCAGCCAATAGACTCTTTTTTGGTAATATTAGACACAATTAATACAATTTCCTTGGTTTTTTTCACTTGATCGTAGTTGGAACCATGCCACTTGGAGCAACTCCACTGTTGGGTGGAACAAAGCACTGCAAAAAAGACCTTTACAACAGAAAAATACTGATTTTATTAAGTGGAGTGAGGAAAGGAGGACAGATCTTCAACACCTCTTTTAAGACAGGACAAACTGTCCTCTCACATATCCCTGCTGACTATGAAAACTTGCTCACCTTCTGTCTTAGATGGGTAAAATCAGAGTCCCCCCCTCCACTGGACAGGTTGCATTTGTGAAGCTCTAAGAACTATGGACAAACTTTTAATAACAAATTACATTTATTTCCTTTTTCAATACCTTAATGGAAACAAAAATACCAAGATAACACACAGAAGAATGACGATGTGGCCCTAAAATGCCAGAATGCTTCTTAACAGCTTTGAACAGGCTGGAAAATGGAGCTGATAACAGTCTCACTAAGTGAACATCAACACGGAGAGAAAATAAAGATGAAACTAAACTATGGTTACTGCCCTGAGGTTAGCGTATCCAGCTCACAAAGCTCCCAGCAAGCAGGGGTCACCCTAAATTCAGACCAATTTGGGCACAAGATTTCTTAGAGCTGGCCAAAAAAGCTGGGATTTATTTTCAGTTTTGCTTCAAATGCAGAAAACCAGGTGATGGTAAGTAATGTTGGACTCTGAAATCCATAGGTACAATTTGAAGTCAATTCTACAGATTTTCATCAGCATCAGAGAGACTGAGATTTTGTTTATTTCTCTGAAACTTCTGCCCAAGGGACAGAGGGTGGTGAGAGGCAGGACTTGACTTGGTGGCTGGTCATGAGGGAGCCACTCTGGAGCTAAGCACAGGAACGGAGGTCACTTTTGCAGTGTGGTGGCTACACTCAGCTAATCTCACTTCTCACATCCGAACCCTGGTCATCTAGGCTACTCGCGTGTGGCTGTGAGTTCAGGTCCATTAAAATTCAGAAATGTTTTTCCCCTTGAGGAAGTGGGGTTAAGTGGGGTGAGTAACTTCTGCTTGCATGTACATCATTCGCGAGCATACCATTTGCTCGTCTCTCTGGGAATGGTACTTGCTGATAGACTAAAGTCATAAATGAAATTATTTTTCTCGTGTCATCACCATCCCTCTTGGCCACAGTTCTGCTGCACTCACCTATCATGCAGAACTGCTACATGATATGCCGCTGAGTGCTGAAATTTTTCCCTCTGCAAAAAATAACACATAGGTCAGCCCCCTCCTTTTCTGCTCAGTGCTTTTCACCACCCAGCAGTAGAAGCTGGAATGAAGTATGATTTTTAAATGTCTTTTGACACTTTCTGTGAAGAGCACAGTATGATGCTTTTGCTTCTTGCTGGTGTTTGAACTGCTATCCGTCTTCTTCCGCCAGCTCCCAGGCTCCCAGGAGTGGGTAACTGGAACGCGATGCTGCGTAGTCCTGTGCAGAACAGAAATAGCCCAAATTCACAAGCAAAGTCCATAATCCTATCAGCTGCCTTTGGAGGATGGTGGTACTATAGGAGAAAGAAAAACTGAAGAAGCTCAACATGAGCTATTAAGGATGAAATTGTCACAGAGTCAGGGAGCAAAGTTAAGCCCCATTTTCTTTGGCTGTCAGTTCTGTGTACAGTTTGCACAGATTCATATACACATTGATGTTCACTGTGCAAATGCCAAGGTGGGCGTAAATGCCATTTCAGGTGTGGGGGTTTTGTGGTTGGTAACAATTATTGATCACTGTTACAATTTGAAAAATGGCTAAATCCTGAATGTCTGCACAGTAGTATTAGATTGTCACAACCAATGCCTGGCTAGGATTGCTCTGTGCAGCACTTCAATCACTTTTTTAAAGTGCAGTGCATTATTGCACAAAAAAATTGGTTTGGGTAGAAGGCAGGGAGAACAATTTTTTTCTCCAATTCCTTCTGAGACCTCAGAGGCAAGTTGGCTCTCTTTGACATTAATTCAGGTAAGGATTCACCAAAACCTCGGTAAACCTGAACTTTGTTGGCTAAGGGTGGGTTTGAGCACTCACTTGAAAGCAATTACGTGCTGCCATGCATGACTGAATCATTGCTTGCTCTCCACTGTTTAAGACCTGTCTTCCAGTCCTCTGCCAGGTGGTTTTGGTGCATCTTTCTGCTCAAGAAAGTATAGCTGCTTTTATACGTTGGTCACTGGTCATAGCCATCGTGCATATAGAGGAGAAATCCCTGAAAGCTCCAGCCTCCAGTTCCAGCTCCATTTCCCTGCCTTGAGCTACCTGACCTGTGCCAGAGAGGAGCCTGAATATGAATCAGAATATACAGTACGGACAGCAAGGACATCACAGTGTTGGTGCAAAACTGTTGTGTTTCAGCACGACACAACTGACCAGTTAACTGTGTATAATTTTGCCTATGCTAAAGTCTTCTGATAAGCTTCCTCTCCTTATATTATTGTTGGTAGCCATGGTGGCAGTTTGTGTAGACTGTTCCCAAGAGAAACAAAACTGCTCAACTCTCACAGGTGGGCAGTACTCAGGGTTAAAAAAAAAGTAGCTCACATATGAAAAATAGTCTAAGCATACAACTCTTTTCAAACAAGTATGAGAAGCCTAAATGCTGAGCATGTAGATGGTCCTTTCACCAGAGGAGCTATTCATATCTCATCCTCAGCTGCAAGCAGCAAAGCAAATTTCAGCTTCTCTAACAGACTGTTTACTGACTTTTGGAGTGTCCCAAAGGTGCTGAGGCAAGTCATGTGGTTTAAGCCCATTCAATTCACTTTGCAGTCAATGTAAGCAAAAAGCAAGTGCTGGCTCAGCAGCTCTGTGGAGATGGAGCAGCATCAAGCAGGAGTAGCTCATTTTCTGATGATTACAGGACATCCCAGAGGAAAATGCAGTAAGGTCAAGCAGAGAAATATGAAACAGTGGGGTATGTAAATTCAATAACCTTTCCTCTTAGTGATTCAATTCTTTTTGTTCTTGTTAAAGCAAAAGGTTGGGAAGGCTAGCTTACATTTTGTTGTGTGGGTTTGCATCTTTTCTGGGCTTCTCAGTTTTTGATTAAGAACCAGGTGACTTTGTAACTCATATATGTCCTGCAAGATATTACTTTAGGACTTTATTTTCATTCTTTTATAATTCAAAAGTGCAATAACCACTTTTAAATTGAAAAATCCTTTCAAAAGTATTCCATTGTGTCTAGCTCTTTTTAAAATACCTTTATCAAGGTTTCTTACTTCTATTGTTGCTACCAGAATCAGCAGCAATTCTGTCCTATTAACTTGGCTCAGTTTCTTCTCCTCCTACTTTTCTCCGCAATTGGCATATCTACTAGAGCCCTGGATGGCTATTTTTATCCATAAAACTGCTGTTTACAGTTTTATCCTAACTTGCTTCATTTGATTTCATGTGTTTCTTTTTAGTGATTTCCATCATTTTTATCCTAACTTGCTTCACTTCATTTCATGTATTTCTTTTTAGTGATTTTCATCGAGACACTATTTTGCCAAGCTGACCTTTGAAGATTTATTGTACTTAATTATAAAAATAGCATCTCATACCTCATAAACAATGTCTGTACCTCAAATAATTAGAACAACAGTTTATAAATAACATATGGTGACTCCATCTATGTGGAGTTAAATGTCTGTAGTAATCATAGTGGAGAAAGACTTTAAGGAGAGCTATTCAAGAGAATAACGCAATGGCTATGAACATCTTAATACACCATGTAAGTAATGGAAAAAAATTTAGAGTGATTAAGGTTTACATCACTGTATGCAGACATACTAGTTTAGGCAGAAGCCAAGAACTCAAACAGCATACACGAGATTATAGTAAGGACAGGCATAGACCATAGAAAGCTTAAAGGTAGATCACAGAAAGCTTAAATGTGAAAATGAGTCTGTAAAATATTCCTGAGAATGTTAGAAGCGAAATACAATGATAATCTGCCTTCTGAGCACGTCACAGCATCTTGGGGAGTCTTAGAGTAAGGAATAATCCTTTTAAATATTTGCTTTTATACCATGCTGGGGAGGACTGTAGAAGAAAAGCTTTTTGGTACCGACTAGATCCGACAGAGATTGCTGACTGCCTGATGCAACTGAAGGAAATACGTCTGCTGGTGCAAGAGCCTTAGGAAGGCTTAAGAAAGTCAGAAAGTCAGTGAGGTGAATACCATGGTATTTCTCCAGTCTCAAAAGCAGTTTGATTAACCTGCATATTTTGAAAATCATACTTGTTTCCAAGCTCTGAGACATCTGGAATTGGTAAGAAGGGTGAAATCCTGAAAAGACTGCCTTGTAAAGAATTAAAGGCCAGTGGTGTACTGAGTACCAGGCAGCATTGCATTGAGGATCAATCAAACAAATTTATATGTGATGAAGGAAACTACCTTTGCCTCATGCATGAATCATTGGTTCACATACCAATGTGGTGGCGGTAGGTGTGGTACATCACATTACTATTTTAGTGGATGGATCTTTGATGTATATAGGGGTGGTGAGACCCAGGGTGGGCCATCTGGCATGGGTGATGCCACAGAGGAGAGCTGAGGTACTAGGAAATTAGAGGGGATGCGAGAAGTATATAAACCTGCATGGAGCTGCTAAGTAATTTTAATGAGTGTATTAGGGGCCAGTAAGGGAGCTAAGGAGGATCTATAGGGCTTTTTAGCTCTCACTGACTTTCTAAAGTTATTCCAAATGCAGCCATCACCTACAGAAGTTGGCAGCTTGGCTGCATTCAAAACAAGAACCTGATGGTACAGAGTACAGGCCCAGTATTCCCTATCTCCGGCAGTGAAAGTACTTCACAGCTGTCATGTCTGGTCAGATGAGCTTTTACAGACTCCAGAGATTCAGATTATTCATTTAGTTTAAAGCAAAGTTGTGTTCCCACAGCTGAAAGTGATGAAGTTACTGCAGACAGTTCACAGCTAAACATCCTCCATTCTGGAAGGTATCCAATTCAGACGTGAGAAGAAAACATTGGTTCTGCTGAAGCTAGTGGAAAAGTTCCCATCAAGTTCAATGATGTTAAAATTTCAGTTTGAACCTTCTGAGATAACCTGGCACAAATCAGAGAGAAGGTGTTACTCAAGGGTCGGAGGGGTTCTACTCTACAACATACCCATTGCTGTCCCAGTTGGTAGCTGGGAAACCAAGGGATGAGTCAGCCCTTTCAGCTGAGGAAAAGGAACCTACCCTTCTTGACCTTTCCCTGAGCACTAATTGGAGTGGTTAGATTAGAGTAAATGTTATGAGAGGTGCAGCATAGACAACGTTTTCATGTCTTTATGTTGCTTAAAAAAACCTTGCTGGTTTCTTGTTCACTTAGCATCTGTCTAGATATTGATACTGTCAGAGAGTGAAAGCTAGAAATCTTCTTCAGAAGATTTATCAAGATTTATGTGCCTTGCTAACTGCTGAGTGAGGTGATTCTGTCCTAAGATTTTCTGTTATAAATTCAAATAAATTATGGAAAGGAGGACCAGGAAAGGCATGCTGTTTAATTACCCCATTCTGCATCTGTAAGACCAGCCCATCTTTAGCAGACGAATGTCTAAGACATGCACACAGAGTGCATAATCCAAGACATAAATCCTCATGTATACTTACATGTTGGAGATTCTTTCATCTCCCTTGCTGAACTACTGTAGGATTTATCAGTTCCTATAGCACACATGCTTTCCTAACCCAAACTCCTCTGACTGCAAAAGGAGTTGATTCCATTTTGGTTTACGTACTGGTGGAAATGGAAAAATGTGGATTATCTTACTCTGTAACAACCCTTGCATGTATATGAAGACTATTGCCATGTTTCTGTGATGCTTCTCTATTCTAGAATGAATAAAGATAATTCTTCCAACTTTTTCTATGAGGCTGAGGGTTTTTAAAGTTTTTTTTTATTTTATTTCTCTCCTCTAAACAATTTCTCATTTGTCTAGAACATTAAGTAAAGTGTCCATAGTAAAATGCTAGACTACAGCAATAACTTTCCATTAAATAAATCAAGCTGTATAAAGGGAATGAAAATGTAGAATGA
The DNA here is from genome assembly GCF_964106895.1 of Numenius arquata. Classification (NCBI taxonomy): domain Eukaryota; kingdom Metazoa; phylum Chordata; class Aves; order Charadriiformes; family Scolopacidae; genus Numenius; species Numenius arquata. Next base: position 34,579,438 of record NC_133587.1, on the reverse strand, counting down.
CTTGCACGGAAAATAAAATTATTTCAAAATGCCATTAACTATTCCTATCACAATTCTCACTGAGTACACAGCAAAGCAAATGTCATGGACTGATCCACTGCCAGTAATACAGAACCACTTATCTATTATTATTTAAAAGACGATTCATAAAGTAATTATCCCGGTTTTTCTCTGTCTTCTTACTGTTCCTGTCCAGCAAGAAACTTCCAAGGCATCAGTTTGGGTGGTGTTATTTGGCTCCTGGTGAGGAAAAAGGACCAGTTATGCTGGCTACCGTTTAATCCTGATTTATTTTCTGCTCTAAGTACTGGCAGTATCTTTCAGGTATTGTAGCCTTGCAAAGATGAACTGAAATGCAATGTGTCTGCATTTTAATATCTGAATGTCTTCCACTGGGTCATCAGGCTCACATCTGCACTAGCTTCACTGGGCAGCAAAGAAGGGTTACACGTACCGCACCTGGGGCTGGTGACACCTGGTGTAACAAAGCAACGATGAAAATCAAACGTTTATGTCCTCCCAAAGATTAATTGCTGTTGAAAATAAGGGCAGAATTTCTCCGATTATTAGAATTTGTACCTGGGACAAGATGTATATCCTTCCCTTTCTGGGCTAGCACTTGCTGTCTGCAACTGCCTGCCAAGAAGGACATTTAGAGTGAGATTGCTGATGGTGTGAGGGAAATTTTCATTTGCCTTTAAGTAAAGAAATTCTGCTGTAGAACTAAGACTTCGAAATATGCAAAGGAGGCTAATGTGCAGTGGGACAGAAGCCCTCTCCAGCTGTGGAATTGGTCAAAGTTATGAAATAGGAAGTGCTTGTTTTAAAGTGTGCAAGACACTGTGCTGGCTTGCAGCATAAATTATGCATCTTCCCCTTCCTGCAGGCCTGCACTGTGTGTCCATGGCTGAACACACAGTCCTTGGCCGCAGTGGAAAGAAGCTGTCTGCATAACAAAGGAAATGGATGATTTGCTACTATGCAGAGCATCCAGTTCTCGCTGAGCCGGTTGTCCTTAACGACACTGGAGCGTCCTGTTAGGATGGATGCAGCTACGTTCCTGAGAAAGGAGTACTATCTGAAAAAAGTCAGTGCTCACCTTCTCAATTTCTGGTAGTGGTTATCACCTCAGTAGATGAAGGGGAAACAAAATTTAAAACTTATGAGGGAAACGAGAGTAACTCCATGTCTGGAAAAGATTTCTTTAATGCTTTCTCATTCCAAACTGAACTAATCTTCTTGCCATCGTGTTCAAACTTACTCTGCTCCTCTTCCTTTCCCATACACTTACACCATTGGTTAAATGTACATCCACACCTGGTCTAAAGGCCAGCCTCCTTTACCATTCACACCATTAGCTTGCAAATGCACTTAGTTTCAGATTTAGTTTGAGGCCCAGGGCACTCACAAGGGCAATTCTGCATTTACTGTTTGTCAGATTGAGCTTGGGCTTTTGCACTGAGAGCTGGGAGGAAACTCTCACAGCTGAGTTCACCCCCACCACCAAGAGTGACCCTGAGCGTGGAGCATGGTAATCCCAGCCTGGACTCTCTGTCAGAGGGAGCAGCAGCGTGAGCGGTCAATGGCTGGAGACAAAGTCAGCTGAAATCAATTCTGCTCTCACCAGTAACGCAGGTGAGTCTTTGTGCTCTCTCTGCTAGGCAAAATACACAAATTTCTCTTTACTTTCTACTGTCAGCCATGAAAAATGTTGGAAGCTGTCATCTCCCTAAATGAGTATTATTTATTTTGTCATCTCTTTAAATAAGTATATGACAGGAAAACAGAGGAAGAGCACAATGCAGAAATTAGTATTTAATATTACTTGAAATGATAGTAAATGCTCCCCAATGGAGCAATTTTTTCACAGCATAATCTGCTGACTTGATAATCAATGTGAAATGCAAACATAATCTCTACATGAGCCTGAGACAGCAAATGCATGGAGCATCTTCAGTGCAGAGGAGAAGCCCGTGGGGGCATTGGCAGTACTTGACTAGCTGAGATGTAACTCTGAAGGGAAACTCTCTGCCCAGGGAGGTTGTGGAGTCCCCTTCTTTGGAGATTTTCAAGACCCCCCTGGATGCAGTCCTGAGTAACATGCTCTAACATGCTCTAGGCAATCCTGCTTCAGCAGGGGAGTTGGACTAGATGATCTCTATGGTCCCTTCCAACTCTAAAAAAATTCAGTGAAATTCAGTGAAAGCTAAGTGAAGCAAGCAAAAAGACAAAACGTGTCCTCAGCTCCTGGCTACAGAGCTGTGTACTCTGGAAGACTGCACGGGAAGAGCAGTAGTATTTCTTCAAGTGCTCTGGGAGATATATGATATGTTTGTTACATCCAAGAGCGAGCTGTAAAGTATAACAGCAATCATTAAGAAGGCACTGACTAGTTTAGTTTAAATTATCAAATAGTTAAGCTATGGCAGTGATACAGAACATATTCCTATAAAACATGAGGGTATCATCTCTGACTGTAATAGGACTGTCCTTTTATACTTCATTGTCAGAAAAGCATACTAACTGCAAAACACTGCTTGGCCCTCATAAAACCGTACTCAGTTTTTGAGTGCTTTATTTATGGGATAAGCAGTGCAATGACATTTTAAATGCTTTCTCTTTGAATAGCAATAATGATCTAATGATTATTTAAGTGATTTTCTCAAACAGTCCTGTATTTAGGAATCTAAAATATATGAAATGCATTGCCATGTAAATGTCAGTGAAAGTAATTAAGCAGTGAGAAATTTAAGATGATATAATTTGTTCCCTTTTTCTCTCTTCTATTGACATTTTAAAAAGCAAGCAGAACTATAATGTCCTGGGAAATATTATGGGATCACAATATGGCATGATTTAAGGAAGGGATTCCATCTCCTCTATTGCACTTACCACACGGTATTTCTATAAAAAATCAGTATAAATGAACTGTACACTGGACTCCTTAAATGTAATTTGATGGCAAACAGTCATTTCTGAATGTAAACTCCTATCTCCATTATGGCAGAAGACAATTTATCAGAGGACTAATAGCCTGAAAGATATTGAACATTTCAGAATAAAAAGGCTGCTAAGCATGTTGCCCAGTGACTCTATGAATTTCTGTTAATGGAAGATTTTTAGTACAGATGAGACAATACGTTTCAGAAATTGTTTAGCAGGAAAGGTCCTTCCGCCTTCCTGCCACAACAGTGCTGAACTAATGGCTTAGGTACAGCTGATCCTTAAGGACAGGGAATGCAAGTCAGCTGATTTCTTGAGGTTTCTTACAAAAGCTTCGGGGTTCCATGATTCTGTGATCTTTTTTCAAAACCAGTCAAATTAAGTAGGACAAATTAAGATAAAAAATGTAAGGCAGAACTCTCTAGAACTAGAACAAATTTCCTAATAATTTCTCTGAGACTTTTTTTTAAGTTTAGTGTTGATATCACTGAGAAATTATCTTTCTTTTCTTGTATATTTATGCTAACGCAATTATCATGGTGTTGATGTATATGTATGCTGATTAATTTTTATATATGGCATGTTCTCTGCTCAATGAATTCACTCACTTGTTAATTTTCTGTACAGCAGCATATATTTCATTAGATGTTTTTCCCTCCTGCAGAGATAGATATCTCTGAAGAGACATTTATCACTGATTACTACAGAAAACACTCTTGAATTGTGAGCTGTGTACTGTTTCTCTTTCTTTTGATTTCTTGACTTACTCAATCTGTTTTGTCTGTAAAAGTTATTTCCGAGACAAAATCTCCATGTTGCCCTTCATTTAATTACAACTGATTATTAGGTTCAATTCTTTTTCTGCTATTAAAGATGCTGCATTATTTTATTAATATTTCCAGTAATTTGTAGAGACTATGCTGCAACCTGTTATTTTATCTTGAAGAGATTGTGACTCAAGAGGCTTTACTATTTATTTAATCAGATATTTTACTAAACAAAAAGGAATTAAGAAACCATCTGTTGCTTGTAGGTGGTGTTTTTCCCTTGTTAAATGGAGTGTATGTGTGTATATTGTGAATATACAGTAATATATACGTATATATAAATAAAAGTAGAACACCATTCTGCATCATGAGCTTAAAGGCTGATATTTCTGTAGCTGTTTATGAAAATTATATTTGAGATACTGATACTTTCCTTCAATGCACATACATTTTCATGGTCTTGATGGACTTTATCCCATCATTATAGGGTATGTGCTACAACATCCTTGCTAAGCGTGGGGTATCCTGATTCAGGTAGAGCACATGAGTTGGCTGTTTGGTGTTCTGGGGAAAAGAGGTGGCAGGGTTTGGAGCGGTGTAGGTTGGAGTTCACTGCAACGCAGTCATTGATGATATATTGCAAGTTTAACATTCCATCAGAACTTTTTTGTGATTTAGTACACATTGTCTCAGCTGCTGTCTTCTCTAAAGTGTCTTCCTGTCCTCAGTGGTACCTATGTATCTTGTAAGGATGAGTTTTTTCTCTGGGGTTCCAGTCATCCACTGGCATCTTATAACCTATTTATGTCTCTCCAGGGTCACAGTGTCAGACTCCTTGCCAAATGGCCTGATCAAAAAAGTTGCTGAGAAGCCACAGCATCTCACCAGGAGACATGACTTGCCTGGTAGTAACCACACTCAATTGTTATTTTCAGGTTATTAAGAAGAGTAAAGATTATTACAGTTTAAACCCCCCCACAAAAAACTACCAAAACAGCATGGTGAAACAGTGATTTTGAAAGCTGACCACTGCCTAGACAGCCTCAGTCAGCAACAGCAACAGCTAAAAGATCTTCCAAAAGAAGATCCCTATGAGAGGCTGTAATGAAAACCATCCCTATGGCCAATATCTTACTGCCACGGTGTGTTTTGGTCCCATACATCCAGTATAGGCCTATTTTGGACAAAATGGATAAAATGGAGAAAAAGCTGTTTTGTCATTCGTCTGGTTTTGCAGTAAGACTTGGCTCATTGGGCAGCACCTTTTAGTGATCTGTCACTCCTTTTGACCTGCCTCACATCAGTCTGCAATTGCACATGGGCAAAGAGTAACCTCCCAGTTCTCAGCTGGACACAATGGGCAAAATTTTGCTCTGAACTTTCATCAGTGGAAAATGTTTAGAAATATCTACATCTTCAGAAAGGACCTGATACATAATGAACTACTCAGGACCAGTGAGAAGTTCTATGGGCCTCAGAAAAAAACAATTATTATCTCCCTCATCTTTTACTTGCTCTATACCCTAGACATGACTCCAGACAGTCCACTCCTACAGTAGTGAGATGTTTGTCTCCTGCCCTTGGTACAGAGGGAGTGTCCCTCACCCCACATCTCATTTGGACTGCCAAACAAACTGTAAGGCCAGGAACAAAAGGTCTTCTTTCTGTCTGATTTTCGGTGAGTGTGTTGTATTCAGTAGTTTCAAAACTCGACATATTTTATCAACATTAGCTGGATTTATCGCCTGTGACTTCATGTTCTTCTTCCAGGAATTAGCTCTTTGAAGTGCTTTCCCAGAGAATATTACAACTAAGATATGTCTGTTCCATTGTAAACTTACTGACACTGCTCTATCTTTTCAGATAGATAAAACGACCAGTTCCCAGGCTGCCAGAATTTAAACTAGTTTCTTAAGCTTGCACCAGATCAGTATAGTGAATGCCTTTCCATGCTTTGGAGACTCAAAAGGCAAAAGTTTCTAGGAAAGGAGGAAAACATCAACTAAATGTCATTGCTCAAGGAGCTGTAAGTGTACAACACTGGGAACCTATTTAGTACAGCACTGTCTTGATTTTAATTAAACAATTATTTAGAAAATTCAGTCACATATATAAAAGCTGTCATTCTCTCGCTTAAAGACTGACACCAGATTACAAGTGGCAGCCCTTCATGCCTCCTAGTGAAGCTAAGCCATTAGACTGAAATGGAAAGGGAGTGTCACAAAACAGGAACCAAAGCACTGCTTGTTGATGAGTAGTCTTTCTGGGAGAAGAGGCTTGGGTTATGGTGACACCCAATCTATGTATTTTAGTCAGTGGTCTTTAGTACAAAAATCACGAGCAGCAGAGAGAGATAAGTTCTAAAACATCAGTCTCCATCTTATTTTATCTATTAGCCATTGTGCTTTGCAAAAGGAAAGGAGAAAATTCCCTTGCAGAGAAAGAGAAAAGACACCTCTCCCTCTCTCTAGATGGCTCTTTGAAAGTAGCTTTTCAGAAGGTGATTCACATCCCAGTCTGCAGTTTAGGTTAAAGAATCACCAATAACATTGGCTTATCTTCATGATTCCAGCCTGAAGGACTAAATTAACAACTTGGGTTCTTGCACTAAAAGTTACTGTCTTGACATATCTTCTGCTTCTTCTCTAAGTGCCTGTGGTTTTTGTGTGTTTGGTTTGCCATTGTAGGAACAATCATAAAACACTCCAGCTAATTGAAAGAAATAATGAAAAGACAACCCCAAAAGACACATTAACAGTATGGTATTGAATTGTGCTTCTAAGTCTGAACAGCTGAATAAAATGTCAAGCTGAATAAGACCATTTGAACACTGGCGCTTTGCAGGGTAAACTCACTCTTTTAAAGAGGGAATAAATATCACTAAAAGTGTTTGAAGGTTTGGTTTCAGAAGTGATAGAAGATGTCCTTTGTACCTCAAGACACTTACAGAGAAGTTAGAAAAATGAAAAACATTCACAGATTTGAAAACTGTTAGGAATTGATTTTTATCTGAAATAATCCCCAACATTGTTTAACACGGATTTGCTACTTGCGTAGCTGCCCTTTATGTTGCTCTTACTGATAGCATCATTGTTCCCACAAAATATAATACATTTTGTTCCTTAATTATTAATCACTCTACTTTCCTATTAACAAAAGCAGCAAGTGGGATACTAGCTTCTTCCCTCCCTGCTGAGCAGAACATTTTAAGCAGTTTCCTTACAATAGATGGTAAGTAGAAATAGAGACTGGTTACTGTGAATTGCTGCTATAGATACGAGTTTCTTATCTCTGTCACTGTTCTAAGACTGCATGGAGTGCTTGTTAGCACGTTAACTAAAAGGCATTTAATAATGAATATAGCTGTATCACATTAAGCTATACTGCCCATCTTGTTAGGTTATAGTACATTCTGCAGAAACAGATGTCAAAGGTCCATTTTCCCTGTAAAATATAAACTTCAAACTAAGACATACAAAACCTTTAGTACAGATGTTACTAAGAGCTGACAGACAGCCTCACAAGGAGCATAAAAAAGGCCAGAACTGACTGAAGAAGCATTTCACATACATATAAGCCTTTGCCAACAATATATCAAACATTTTCAAATAACTCATTAAACAAAATTTGGAGGAAATGAACTTCTGCTGCTCTTCGCATAGTATTTCTTATGCTATTGCTGACATATATGTAGGTCAGTGCTATTTCATTATAGAACACTAAATGGCGCATCTTGCCTAAAGACATCCATTTCTGTGGCTGTCAAAAATCTCAAACATAAAAGCAGCAAGATGAACAGACAAATGAAATCAATTTAATTCAGCAGCATAAGGATGTGGGTTGTACTTCTTACCAAGATTAAATAAATGGACACTTAAATGACTGGTGTGTGTGAAATGACTTGATTTGTTTCACATACGCTCAATGTCTCATGAAGGATAACAAAGGAAATAACTCTTGCATTTGTTATTTGACTGTGGTAGAAATACAATACCACGATTACTATTAGTGAAAAGCTCTTGATGTCGTTCTGCAGTACTATCTAATTCTTCTTTCATTTTAGGCTCCATGAAGGTGACGTTTTCAAAGACCTTGAACCTTCAGTCATATAAACTAGCCAAGTGGCTATTTCGATATGTAAACTGTGCACTAGCACACACAAAAGCATGTATTAAAACTATGAGCTGACTTCTCTAGACAGCTTGAAAAAAATCCAAGCTTCAGTGACATGTACACTGAACATTTGTGCCCAAAGAACACTTCAGCCTGTTCTTGAGTGTTGTTTTAGTACCAAACCATAAGCACAAAGAATTGTAAAATAGAAGCAATGGAAGATAATATAAGACAATATTTTGCAGGACCAGGAAGTAGCATATTAATACTTAACTTTATGGAGTACTGTGTACCCTGTCTTCACTCTGTTGAGTTACCTAGCTCTTACAAAATAAAATTTCAGGACTTTTAAAGGTTCTTATCAGATAAGAAACTGCTGTATGGAGCAAGACCACTGCAATCTGGGATGACCCAAAGTCTTTTTAAATCTCTTGAAAAACAGGTGATGACTGGTCATACTGTATCTCAGGCACATGCTTCATGTGTATGGGATTCTTAATTGAATATAGATGTTTTGCCAGGGAAGGAGGCACATGAGTGATTTGCTTAGTCAAGGTCTATGAAAAAAATGAGATTATCCTGTCAGCACATAATGGTAATTATCTAATGCTGCTTGGCTTCTGAAGCACTTCCTTGTAGCTTGAACTAATTCAATACTAATTCACTGAATACATTGAACCAGGGATATTGTGCCATTAAATTAACTTAAATAGCTTTGTAGCAACCTGGCAGCAACTCAGCTGGCATTGCATAGATCTTCATCACCGGTTATCCCTGGTATCCATACAAACTGACATGTTTTACTGGGACTTCTGCTGCTGAGGCTGCATTGGTTTAAGTATGAGCTACTGAATGTGAGATTAATAATCCATACAGTCCACTTGTTTTCCTTAGGCAGCTAATGAAACAATTAAAAAAATAAAATATTATATTTCTTCCCTGGATGTTTGATCTCACAATAATCTTATTAATGCTGAGATATGAAATGATCATAAAACCAAGCTTTGTTTTATACTCCTTGAGCAAATTTTGAGACTATGCATGAAGAAATTTAATTACCTGCCCTACAAGCAGCACGTGACAAGCCCAACTGCAGACCGCAAGACGCTGCACAAATACAGGCTTTGTTTAAAAACTATCAGAGCAGGCAGATTTGGATTTATCTGAATGGATTTATTTACTTTGACAATTTATGCCTTGACTCAGTTCACCCAAGTACTTAACAAATGAGATATTTCATAGATTTCTTTTGGATTAACCATGTGCTAATATTCATAGATAAATGTCTGCTGAGAATACATTCACAAACACGTTGCATTTTGATGGAAAGCTTCATCAAGGAAACTCATGCCTGGGAACTCTCACTATGTCATAATACGTGATTAATGGGCAAGTGAGAACGGGTCTTGAATGCTGTGAGTGGTTCTTAATAAAGAATGCTACAAATAATTTATATTAAGAGGGAAATTTATTATCTGGCATTGTTCAAGAATAATCCTTACTAAATCTAGAAAAAACAGGCTGTCATGACTCTGAGAGCAGCCCCGTGTCAGGGGTTTTGCTGCTGCCACCCCGGGGCTGTGGGTGTCCCTGGGCTATGGGAGAGGGTCCTGGCTGTCCCCGACCCCAGGATAGGGAAGGTGGGAAGAAACAGTGTTTTTCAGTGATATTTTTCAAGATTTAAAGACTTTATTTAAGAATTAAACACAAAAAAGGCCCCACTAAGAGCACCAGAGGAATTCCAGATAACCACATTTTATTTAAGGCATTGGTATAGCATTCAGATTTGTTTCACAACTAGCTCAACCACCGCTAAACTCCACAGAAATGAAAGTAGTACCTCAGAGAGTCAAGTGACTAAAAGATAAATTAAAACTGCCAGTTCAAAGTTGCTTTGAGGATTTTCATCACACTGTCAGAGGCATTATAAAATCATCTAGTGTGGGGAAAATCACAACCCCGCTTCATCGATAGCAGCGAATCGTTCATGTCTGAGATGGGCCCAATGACAAAACATTTCCATGGAAGCAGTGTGGTTCGAAGTTAGGTCCTTCAGGGACACGCTTCCTCTGAGAAATGCTGATCTGAGTGCCACGCTTCTTATCCCTGGACTGGAGAATACTCTAAAAAAAAATAACCCATTATCTCCTCAAAATGTGGGTTTTGAAAAATATTTATTACAAAAGCATAGAAGAAGAAATAGAATGTATTGCGTCAGTGAATTTGAGTCATTTGAGTGTATGGTACTAAAATCTTGTCTTGTTAGAAGTTGAATTGTTGTAGGTGTAATGGCAAAATACCAACAAACAGATAAATAAAAGCAACAAATTACTGAAGTGTCCTGAAATAAAATTATACGAACTGTTAAGCCAGCTATATAAAAAGGTGAAATTAAAGGCTGTATTCCTCCCCCTCAATGCTCCTGGAGAAAAAAGACCTTTCCATCATTGCATGTTTGTTTTTCACAGGTTCTGAAATTATGAAGTATCATGATTGTATGTGCACAGCAATTATGAAAAAGCCAAGATCAGGATAGCTATAGAAAGTGTGTGTTGGAATGACCATCGAATCAGTATTAGATATAGGAAAAAACAAAGAGCAAGGAAAGAATCTGTAACATGAAAGAAAGGATAAAGAGAGAAACAGAAAGGAAAGAACACTATTTTCATTATTAAACCAGACTTTGGGAGAACTTGGCAAGATGGATACTGGTTATTCAAAATAACAGTGATTAAAGAGGTATCTCCTCACCCACATCAGCACTGGTTCTTGCAGTCCAGAGGCTCTAAAGGTAGCTGTTACTCAAGACGCCATCAGGACTTGGCAGAGAGGGGAAGCAACCACAGACACTCATGTACCATAATATTTTTTAATCTGATCCTGTCATTCAGTTAAACTGAGTTTGGGAAGGCTTGCTTTAGACTCTCAGATGTGCCTGAAGATAAGACATAGCCTTATCTTATTACCTATTATTAATAACTACATATTTGTAAAGAGAAAAATAGGAGGATTTCTGTTAGGTTTAAAACACCTAACAACCATTTAATCAGTGTCTCTCTAGAAAATTCCTTCATTATATTATTTTAACTCATGGAATTTAATTAACATCAGTTCCATGAGCTTATGGACCCATATTCCCATTTTAAAAACTGTTCTGATAATCCATGATAAACTAATAAGAATGATTTGCTTTTACTGAAACTCCTCTCACCATCTCTCAACAATTTCTGATCATGACTGTTAGTAGAAAGGACTTGTAGTTAATATTTGAGAATTAGAGTTTCTTCTTTTTGTTCATGTAGATAAAACCATTTCTATTGAAGGAAGAGGCATTCTGTTACAAGCTCTCTAAATACAGAAATACCAAATATCTGTAGCTGAAGTAACTGTTTTTAGTTATTTGGTTTCTTTTTTTTTTTTTTCCATTTCCTTAGGAATCAAATTATTCTAATTAAGGATTGTACTGATTTTACTTGGCTCTAATTGCAGTATTTCCTAAGACAGGGTAAAATCATATGAGAAAAGAAGTGAGAGGCTCATCAGGAGTTGGATGTGAAAAGAAATGGATATTAAATTCAGCTTTTTATGTTCTGTTTTCCACTGATTATAAATCACCTTTCAATCAACTCAAAATACTTCTGTTATGCCATACAATGAAAAGAGAGAGCAAATGTTACAGAAAAGAATATTCTACTAATAGAAGCATACAGATTCATGTTAACAATTCTTTTTTGCTCACGTATTTCATGTAAATCCATAGGACTTCTGTGCTGTAAGGCTTTCAAGGTAGGCAATTCTGAAAAGAAGAAATTGAATACGTTACGGATGGTATTCAGAAATTTCTGATGTATTCTTTTCCTAGGTTCATTTTGCTTTCAGTCAGTTTTATTCTGGAAGCTACTCCTGACAAAAGAATGCAGATGGTGAATAAAACCTCTAGCTTACCCCTAATACGTATATATGGCTACAGCCACATATAGATGAACTACAGCCCCTCAGAAAGGTGCCTTTAGATAATTTTGTGAAAATACTGTCTTCATGCTCAGTGGTGGTCAAAAGTCAAAGAGAATATTAAATAAAGATCTTTAATTAAGAACCTTAATTAATATATTTCTTAACAAACAGAAACATCACTAGGTTGTTGTAGAAATCAATGGTGCATCCACTTCTTTATCACTGAGTGCAGCTCTATTTCCTATTGGGAAGGGGATGGAGCCAAGCTAGTCATGATACAAAGAAGGAAGAGGAACATGATCGAAGGGACAGAGTCTCTGCCGTATCGGGACAGATTAAATGAACAGCCCAGTCCCACACAGCTGCTCACTCACTCTTCCCCAATGGGAAGATAAAGACAGTTCAGATGAAGACAGTTTAACAGGTAAAGTCAAAGCTGTGCGCACAAGCAAAGCAAAATAAGGAATTCATTCACCACTTCCACCAGCAGGCAGGTGTTCAGCCATCTCCAGGTAAGCGGGGCTCCAAGCGGGTGGACTGTAACTCCAAACATCCTCCTTTCTCCTCCTGTCCCCAGCTTTTATTGCTGAGCACAATGTCATATGGTATGGCATATCCCTTTGGTCAGCTGTCGCAGCTGTGTCCTCTCCCAACCTCTAGTGCACCCCCAGCTTCCTCACTGGTGGGGCAGGGTGAGAAACAGAGAAGGCCTTGACTCTGTGGAAGAATGACTCACTAATAGCTAACACATCCCTGTGTTATGAACACTATTTTCATCACAAATCCAAACCAGCACCCTATGGGCTGCTACGAAGAAAATTAACTCTATCCCAGCCAAAACCAGGACCATATCCTAGCACTTCCTGGTTTCAAAGAGTGATGACTGCAGAGAGGTACCCTAGAGTCAACTCACGGATGGGGCAACAAGAGAAGCATTATTCACAACTTCTCATAATATAAAACTTATGGGACACCCATTTAAATTATTAGGTTATGGTGTTAAAATGAAAATAATTACTTTTTCAGACAATGCATAGTGAAATTGATGTACTCGGGCTTTGCAGATGCTGTGACAGTCAATAAGATATAATCGTGTTCAGTCCAATTCATGGAGGACAAATCTAACAGTGAGTATTAATTAGTAAGCAGTTGCTGGATGCAACTCTGACTCAAGATATTCCCAGACTACTATAAGTTACAAACTGGGAGAACACAGGCAGAACAAAAATCATTTTATCCATAGTTTTCTTCCCATCGCTTTTTTCCCTGCATCCACCACAAATTCCTGCCAGAGAAAGACTGATCACCTGGGCTTATCTCAGAATTGATATTGAACGGCATTATTGTTCTTATCCTCAAAGAAGTTATTCCCAGTTGAACACAAACCAAGACTGAAGAAGTGAAAATCCTCATGCCTACCGTGAGCCGATGTGGCTGCAGTAATCTCTAAATGTCGTGGTCCAGGACATTGGGAAGTTCAGTTCACATTGCACATAAATAACATCTTTATGAAAGGACTGAAAATGCATGTGTAAAAATAAAGCTCTTTGGAGACGTGAATTAAACAGTGTCACCTTGGCAAGCAAATATTTAGAGGAATGGAAAAAACCTGCAACATTATCCACACATTAATGTAAGCAGTAAATGCAGTTTATGGACGGATGTTATCATAACCTACGCTCACGATCACTTTGCTGTTCTCTGCAATTGCCAGGGCAAAACATTTTGCAAGAACATAAAGATAATGGCACAGTTAAATTTAGTTGACTATTTTAATCTTAAAATTCAGCCTCTAAACACATGTAATTGATAGTATATGAATGAGTCATGGAAACTTGCTTTTTATGAAGAAAATTACTAATGTTCAGATCTGGCTTTTTTCATTACTTTTTATATCACTAGTTTCCTTCCAGTATGCAGCTCAGTGATCATTGATCCACAGCATTTATAGTAATTTAAATGTATTTCAGATGCTGGGTAACATGGCTCCTGCCATTTCAAAATGCTCATGAGTTTCCAAGCTATTCTACTTCCATTGTTGTTCTTTATGAGCAGGACATTATTTACTAAGTCTTTAATGATGAACTCCTGCTTTCCTCAGGCTGGGACGCATCCCTTTCACAGCCTGCTTGCCAAGTCCTCTGCACTGTGCTTCCAGTCCAGCACAACTGGGAAGGTCAGCTATGACCAGCAAAGAAAAGGCACTGAGACCAAAAGGCAAAGGAGGTTCTGGGAGATCCACAAAAGTACCTTGATGAGCTCAGGCAGCAGCCGATGTTGTGATGTCCTGCAATATCTCCCCTACTCTGCCTTGCAAGGCTGCACAGTCATGGAGAATTGTGCTAGGTGCATACTTCCAGGCATACTTTGGGCATGTTTAGTTTGGAGAAGAGGAGGCTGAGGGGGGACCTCATTGCCCTCTACAACTATCTAAAAGGAGGTTGTAGAGAGGTGGGTGTTGGCCTTTTCTCCCAACGGAATAATGGCAGGACCAGAGGAAATGGTCTGAAGTTGCGGCAGGGGAGGTTTAGGTTAGATATTAGGAAGAATTACTTTACTGAGAGAGTGGTCAGGCACTGGAACAGCCTGCCCAGGGAGGTGGTGGAGTCGCCATCCCTGGAGGTATTCAAGAAACGTGTAGACATGGCACTTCAGGGCATGCTCTAGTGGCCAAGATTGTTGGTTTGTGTCTGTTTGTGGGTGGGGTGGGGGGTGGTTGTGGACGTTTGTTTTGATTTGGTTGTGGTGGTGGTGTTCTGGGATTTTTTGGGTGTGGTTTTTTTCTGGTTTTGTTTTGGTTTTTTTGTTGGTTGGACTCGATGATCTCAAAGGTCCCATCCAACCAAAAATATTCTGTGATTCTGTGATACTTCCAGTTATACATGCCTTTGATTTTGCTCCTTTTGGAGACAGGTAGAGGCAAGCAGAAAAAGAGGACAAGTTGACGTTCAAATATTATTTCAATTAACTTTTGAAATGACAACCTGTACTTTCAAAAATGGTGATGACTGTTCTCAAGCTGCACTCAGCCAGCAAATCATTTGCATGCCAGGACAGCCCCATGGGACTGCCAGGAGGCCTGGTAGACAAACTGAGTGGCTTTTGGGTGGAAATAAGCCAGCCACAGCCAGTGGGACTAGTCATGGTGTTGTTACAGGACCCTGAAAAGCATCAAACTGGATGGAAACAGTGGAAGCCATGGAAGCTATTATCTCATCCATTCACATAATTTTTGAGATCCCCTTCTTTTTAGTTATTTAGTGTATGTGGAATGTTACTCATGTTGACCACATGAAATATCTGGTGTGCAGCTCACAGGGGCAGAAGTATTGCCACACTTCAAGTATGCAGCAAAATGCTCCCATTGCCATGGGAACTGGGAAACCAGCTCTGCCCTTATTTACAATTGTACACATATCAGAGGCATCTACACTGGTTTCTATAAACAAGAATTTGGAGCTAGACACTTAAAAAATGACCCCTTTCTGGCCAGAAAAGAAACACAAATGCATTTCTAATCATTTAAATAGTTGCCAGCATGTAGCCATACATGTTTCTGAGAAACAGATTTCAACAACTGCATTAAATTGATGTAAATAATTCATCAGCACAGGAGTCAGCCCATGGTCAGAGTGTCATCTGACTTTGAAGGTGCCAACTACAAATTCATGTCACTAACTGGCACACAAAACTGTAAGTCTAGCAAAAAGCCTGTAGTCCGAAGCACCAAATTTGTATCGCATGTCTAGAAAATAGCAGGCATAGTAAGTATATATATCTATGGAAAGAGAGGACATCAGACAGGCTGCTACAAGAGTAGTGCAACACCTTTTAGTTTTTTAAGGAAAAAGTAACTTAAGGAATGGAATAAATAGAAAATGGGAGGAAATCAAATAAGAATTTGCTACAGCTAACTGTGCTAGAAAATCCAGCATCCTTGTTTGATAACACTTGATCTCTTTGGCAAAGAGAGACCTATATGTGCTTGAATTAGTGCAAAACATTTGGCATGTGGTTGTCTGAAAATGTGAGTTGGGCAGAGAAGACAGGGATTAGTATAAGCAGTGTAGAAAAAAAGCTGAAATGGCAGGCAATCCTATTTAGGGTAGAGGGAGATATCAGAAAAATTCCTCAGGAATCAGTCGTGAGACTAATCTTATTTAATGGTAATCATGAATTAAATTCATAAGGCCTTGGTCTAGTCATGTAGGAATTTACTAATGAAACCTGCTGATCACACAAAGTCAAGAAAAATCATCCTTATGAAGGGATTTGTTGTGTAAAGCAAATATAGTCACACGGCACTTGGGGATAACATTTTTATTAGAAGTGGGATTAAATATAACGTGAGAGGGAAACCTGCTGAGCAAAGGGCTGCTACTATAAACTTTGGCAATGAACCAAAGTGCCATCCTTGGAGGTTCTGAGGCTTGGCTAGACACGGCTAAAGCTGTCATCATCCAGGATGGCAACAGCTTCCCTCTGAGAGGAGGACTGGATCAGGGATCCAGAGATCTTTTCCAGCCACATTTCTATGTTTCTGTGAGAATGAATGAGTGAATGAAAGACTGGTGAATTAGTCACAGCATGGCCTATGAACTGCCATTGCTACTCTGAGGAAGAACTTGAAGTCCCAGAAGGTGTTTGGTAAGGTATTTCCTGTAGAAATAAGAATTGATTTAAGAAAATGGGGGTTTCCAAGTGGGACACTTTATACAGCTGTAGTAACCTGTGCTCAGGAAAGTTTAATTTTAATTAAAAAAGACGCTAAAAGAGAAGGATAGAACTACAAGTCAACCAGGATTTGGGATGCATCTGCCCAGTCTTTTAATTCTAAGAAGTGTGTCAGAAAAGACCAAACATTTGTGGGGTTTTTAAACACAAAATCAGGCTTTGTGTTAACATTTAAATTTAACATTTGAAATTATTTGAAAAAATAAGTAAGATAAAATAGAAGATCAAGAAACCTAATATAGAGGGGATTCAGGAGTGGCTGCAGCCTGGACTGCAGGATATATTGCAATGTTATGGTCTTACTTTTTTTTCCAAAGTTCTGAATAATGTAGGATTTAAGAGACTCCATCATGCTGATACTCTGATAGCCAGAATTTTCAGCTCTCAAGAAAATCACACTGCACAGACTATCTATCTCCTTGAGAATGATTTCACAAGAATAGCCCAGGGCATTCTACAAAGGTTTTAGTAAACCTGAACATATTTCTTGAAAAGGAGAAAACTGGCAGACAAATGGCTGATTTGACCTTGTCATTCGGAAAGGGAATAGATAGTGTTAATGACAGCATGTTTCATCTTAGTATAGTTTACATTCAACCCTGCAACATGCCAATTTAAAACTTTCAAAAATGTCTGTTCTTGAAGTTTCTGGGTTCTCTCTTCCTTATCGGTGTCAAGCCAACCATTCTGCTGTAAATCTGAGGCTTGTCTCTATGTATATTTTCACCAAAAGTTCCTAAATCGACCCAAAAATCATAGCCTTAATCTTTTTTTGGAATTAAAGCTTTTTTTTGGGGGGTGGGGTGCAGAGGGGGAGGTGAGTACGAGAGTGACTTAAAACAAGTCAAGTCTAAGGAGAGCTGAATTCATAGTTAAATGACAGGGCTGGGATTCAGAAGGTCTGGATTATATCCCAGACTGCCACAGACTTCCTGTAAGATTTAAGCATACCTGAAATACTCAGTTTTCCTCCTAGAAAAAATGTGATTAGTTCTATCAAGCTAATAAACTGGGAGAATTTATTAACTGATATTTTTCAAGCACTTTGACACACTTGTTTGAGACAATATAGAGCTGCAGAAGATTAATATAAATTATATTTCATCACTGTTCATAGCAGGGTGTCTACACCTGGAACTTATTCTGTTTCTTGGTAGGAGTCTAAATTATTCATACACTGCAGATTTTTAACATGAAATATTAGTATAATCTTATCTTTAACTTGATAAAATTAATTTTATTTGATTTCTCTCTTCATCATTCATTCTTCAGTCCTTTCCCTTGAAGCCACTAAAATTTCCCTACATTCGTACTTTACCAATTGCTCCTGTTCTAAGAAAATTCAACTTGTAGCTCCTTGAGGGCCTCAGGCAGGATTTTATGCTATCCCCACACATGGGCACAGAGTGACAAATCTTTCTTTCTGGTTTAAGCAGCCTCTGACCCCCTTTTCCCACACTCATTCCTTTACCTACACCAACTCTCAGTGTGCCAAATTAACCATTTGCCAGGCAGCATGGTGAAACAGAGCTGGGAATTGCTCTAAGCTAAAAATAATCATACTTTGCAGGGTGGTTTTCTTTTTGGATAGATAGGCACAAGGTATCAGAGAGAGAAGGTCCCTTTGCCAAGGTATCAGAGAGAGAAGGTCAGATTGAGTATCAGCACACCTCCTGTCTGTGCTAAAATACTGCCATTCCCTTCCCTTGCCTGCTGGGCCAGGAGCTTGAAGAGAAGATTGCTCTCCACCAGCTATCTGCTGCTGGTTTCCAGGAAAGAGACAGAAACCAACCCTTAGCTCCCAGCTTCGCACCAGAGAAACTAATCTAACAAATAATGTGAATTGACAGCCCCTGCAGTACCATAAACAAAACAGTTTGATTGCTTAATTAACTGCCTGATCACAGCCTTGCTCCTTCCTGACAAAACCAGTTCAATTGCCCTTTCCAGCTCCACACATAAGTAAGCTATTCCTTTTACAAAATGACTTGAGCTGGCAATACCTGGGGTATGCTGCATTATTTAAAATCTGGATGTCACTCTCAGAAATAAATACTGTGAGCTGAAACCCACAAATACTGCCAATATGCCCATGTTTTATTCATGAATGGAGTAGGATATGAATGGAATGGGGTCCTAACACTATGTATTAGGGAAAGGGATATTAGTCAAATTAAGTTGCTTTGTTCCAGTTTCACCACCTGTGATATCATCTTTAGATCTTTTTACGGCGTCCCAGGGAGAAAACAGCTTTGAATATGGCAAAAAAAATTTGCATATGTTTTGAAAAGTATTCATATGATGATGCAAAAGATTTTACTAGAGCATTTTCAAAAGGACATGACAGATGAAAGCAGAAATATGTGAATAAAAGTATAAAATGGGCAATATTACACAATTTCAAGGACAAAATTTTCCTTATTGGAAAAAGAGGTATCATAAGGTGTTTTCTTGCAACAGCAAGGAAGAAAGAGGCAAAGTTTTGTAACAGACAAATGGCCACAATAAGGCTTTCCAGCTTGCAGGAGGATACGAAAATTCTGCATTTTGCATCCTGTCCCTGAAGAGGGAGAAAAGCAAGGGAAGGCAGGAAGAAGGTACTGCTTTGGGCAATCTTAAAACTTCATTTTAACATCATAGGTTAATTCCGTCTTGGATGAAATTGGAATGAAAGCAACCAAGGAAGGCTTTTATTATTAAATACAGCCTACTGATATTTTGCAATTTTATCTCTTGCAAATCTGTAAAGTTTATGAAACAGTAGAGTCTGAGATGTGTGATGAAGCTTTCCATTCCTTTGGGAGTGGAAATCCTGAAAAAAGCATTGGTACCTCACAGTGTTTTTGTCTGCGTAAGCAGCCTGGAAACTGCTATCTTAAGGGCTGGGGAAGGGGAAGAAACATCTTCCAGTGATCAGCAACAGCAAGAAAATCTCCTGGTGTGCAGCAAAGCAGCATGGAGAAACACAGAGAAATGCCTGAGCCCCGAGGCTAGAAACCAATAAGGAAATGCAATGTCTTAGTTTGGGAACTTTAGACTGCTGCAAGTGTTGCATTATATGGCATAGAAACATTGCACTTAGAAAATGCTCAACAACGGTAGCTGAAAAGAAGGTTACCCTTCAGAACAGACAGCCTACAGTGGGGTGGGAGTGGGAAAAAAATCAGTCCTAGGGGAGTGTTATGGAATAGATAAAGTGCAATACAAGGAGCTGAGTGTTGCATGTGTCTGGGTGTCATTAACTCTTTGGGTTAGAAAGAAACCAATCAGAAGATGTTCAGTAACAATGTTTAGATGTGTTTTTCCTGAAGTGTTTGGTGTAGATGACTGCAAGATCATTGATTTGATCTTGTCTGCCACCCTGTACTATCTATGATATAGCAACGCGTTCAGAAATGTTTCTAAATAGGTAAACAAACAAAAAAACCCACTTGAAAACTAGCAGACATATACATGATACTCAGTTTATAACAAACAGATGGCTGCAGTCTTTCTCACAGTTTTACACTGATTATTTCCCTTTGCAGGGACATCTCACAGAATCCAGTTGAATGATTCTTGGAGTAAAATGGTATTTGAAGCAAATCTATTTAACTGACAAAATACAGACAAACAGTCAGCCCTCACAAGTCCACATAGTCCAGTCTGTTCCTGGAACACTGATTTTGTTCATAGGCAAACCTCTGTTTTTCAGTCACTGATATTGCTGTTGACTTGGAAAAAGTCACAAGCTCTAGATTTCTTATTTTTCTTCACCAAAGACATGACTTTAACAACAATTGTCTCATTTGGATGGTGTGAGACTTACTGCAGATCCTTAAGTACTTTAAATGAGCTGTACCATTCTCAAGTACAATCATTAATTGCATAGAAACTTCTGCACTAACTCAGTGTCCCGTGTCAGTGATTTACATCCCCTTTTTTTCAGCC
Organism: Numenius arquata; assembly: GCF_964106895.1. Lineage (NCBI taxonomy): Eukaryota > Metazoa > Chordata > Aves > Charadriiformes > Scolopacidae > Numenius > Numenius arquata. Next base: position 34,558,997 of record NC_133587.1, on the reverse strand, counting down.
TCCAGTCATCACTTCGGGGGTTTGTTAATTTGGTACTTAACCAGCATGTGGTAAATCACAAACAATATTGCTGTGTGGGGAAGAAAAGATGAAAGAAACCATGTATGAGAAGCAAGGCTGTAGGAAGAAGCAGGAATTACTGTAAATGTCATGCAGAATTACTCAGCTGTACAGGACTACTATTCTTATTATCCATCCAGAACATACAACAGTTTTAAAAATAAGATTGCACTGGAGGCTAGAAGGAAAATCTCGTGGGTTCATCTCTCCACTTGTTTAAATTCCTCATCTACATTACAACGGCTGACTTTTAAAGAACGGTAAGTGATCCTGGGACCTAGACAGACTTGCCTAAGTATTTACTTGTTTGATGTCAGATGAAATTCAGTTAGAAGCTGGCTCTGAGTTACTATTCACCAAGAAAAGAAAAAACAAAATCTGGCCTAATGGCCCTCTGCATCTTGGCTGGTCATTCTTATGTTTCATGAACAGCACAGTGTGTCCTCTATCTTCAAAATCTGAAAGTGTTTTTAATTTACTCAAGCTTTCCTCTTCCACTGTAACATAGTTATAGGCCTGGTAGAATCTATTCCAAGTAGTGCTACATCAATCAAATCTCTCAAGTTCTTTGTAATTAACTATGATAAGAAACATCTTGATTTAAGTAACTTCCTTGATAATCTCAAACCATACACTAGATCCATAATTAACAATCACCTCAGTACTTGAAACACCATGCCAGGAGTTAAAACAAACATTCGCAAGAAGATATCTGAAATAATAAACAGAAATCTTAAGCAACGATAGCAAGACTTTCTGATGTATGAGCCAGAGATCCTGCTGGAACCCACAACTGGGAGGTCATCCTGCAAGTTTGGAGCTGTCTGAACTGCTGTCCAACTGCCCCAGCTGAGGTTGTTGTCCCTTGAGATCACCCACTGAAATAAGCCAACTAAAGCCTTCAAAAGAGCTTCCTTGGCACTGGTGCAGCCAGTCCAAGCCTTCCCCTTATGCTCTTCTAGTGGGCTGTCAATTTATGTCAACACCAAGATCATTAAGAAAGGGTTCTAGACCCATCTGTGGAAGGCTCTGGTTGGATCTCCTAGGTTCTGACCATGGCAGCGTGGGTGCTCAAGGCTCTTTCCTGTGGCATGTTGACATGCTCTGGTCTCCCAGCTCTCTGCCTTGGCACTCGCCCTCTGAGCTTCATGTTCCAGTCTCAGCTTCCTGCTCTCAGGAGGTCTCATGACTGTCTCGTCTCAGCTGTAGCTCTGATCTTGTTTTCCTCCTGCCCTAACGATTCTGAAAATGTATCCGGAGATAATAATAAGGTGCAGACGAATACCAGCAAGCAAGTATAAATTAAAGGGAGATATATACAACATCATGAAGTATTCACAGTATTGCAAAAGAAGAAACCACATCCTGGGGGAGTGCAAAAGATGAGTTATAAACAGATGCTATAAGATGGGTAAGTATTGGTGAGGAACTCTCCAGATCACGTATAACTTACATAATTGAAACCATGAAGCACAAGCAGAGGATGCACACGCACTGTTTCTCTAAACCGTGTTTATGATCAGCAAAATCCCAGAACAGTTCCTTAAGATCTGCTGATGTTTTAGGACTTAAATATAGGTTTAAAGCTCAAAATGTACTCAGCTAGATATTTGAATGGGCCTGAGAGAATGTTCCTTTGTAGGAGATGGGCACATATTCCTGGCTGGTACCGTACTGTCACTTGATGCCCCCAGCAGATACAGTAGAGCAGTAGTTGAAAATTTGAATATTTAAAGCAATAAAACTTTGTAATAAACAGATATCACAGAATCACAGAATTGTAGGGGTTGGAAGGGACTTCATACATCACCTAGTCCAACCCAGCTGCCAAAGCAGGTTCACCTAGAGCAGGCTGGACAGGAACATGTCCGGGCGGGTTTTGAATATCTCCAGAGAAGGAGACTCCACCGCTTCTCTGGGCCGCCTGTTCCAGTGCTCTGGCACCCTCGAAGTAAAGAAGTATTTCCTGCATGTTCAGATGGAACTTCCTGTGTTCCAGCTTGTGTCTGTTAAATATATCCAGATGCTTTTTGGGTTTTGTTCATTGCAGAAGCTGAACTAAAACATATTGCAGGACTTATTTTAGAGCAGCAATTATTTTCCTGCAAAGAACTACTATGATACCAGGACATCTGTGGATCCCACTGGAGGAAGGACTGTACACAAAGCACAGGGCTTTCACCAGCCACAGCTCGTGACAAAAATCCTCCCTGATGGGATTTCTGCCCTGGAAAGGTTGTTTAGTCCTTGTTGCTCAGGGATATGAAGAACAGATTGAATGAATATGTCAGGAATAGCAGAGACACAGTTGAGGCTGGGATAGCCAATAGGTTACCTTGCATGAATATGACTCTGCATGTCTGAAATTTGTGGCTTGACAAAGGCAGATGGCAAACTTTAAGCTGTATTAATAAAGAAATAAAGTGTTAACTATTCACAGGTAGAAAACTGAAGGGCAAATTAATGAGTCATCATCAAAAACTGGCATTCTGCTTAGCTGGTTTTGAGCTATACTTTGATGGTTAGCAGCCTGCTGGCTGCTGGGATTGTACCGTTAGTGAATCATTTGCAATTAAACGGGTACAAACTGGACACTAGTGAAAGAGTGAAAGCCAAAACTGTTGTGTTTTGGTTTGGGAGAATGGAAGAATAAAGCCATGCACGGTCCAGAAAAAAATCTCTGATACAGTGGAAATACTTCAAGCCATACGAAAGTTGAGAGAATTTTATTTTTCCGTTACCGATTTTGGCTTTTGAATCACATCAAACATAATCCATCAACTGACATAGTTAATACCACAGTGTTTAAGTTTGGTAATGAGACCAAGAACCGTGATTTATATTATATGCCTCCCAAATGTATTACCTTCTTTGCTTATTGGTGTCAAAACGCTTTTTTTGGTCTGGTGGTGTGAGAGGCTTTTGCCTTTTCTATCTTAGCAGATGAATCAGTGTTTCTCAATTCTATTCTTTACTCTGAAAAGTTTTTGTTTTGTCATACGTAGAGAGCCAAAAAATGGGCTTCATGTCACCTAAATATGTAAAATTTCTATTTAGGAGGACATAAATGTAGACCATCAGTTGATAGGTAGATTTGCACCTGAATACCTGAACTTTTCAGCCTATATAACTTAGCTGTAAACTGGAGCAAAACTGCTCAGGTTTTATATGCAGTGCACACTTCTGAGAATTTAGCTTTTAGTTTAGCTCCATACAACGGAAAGGTTTTTGGAAGACCATGCACAACTGCCCAGGAAAATGATCCCCAAGTAGTGATTGACTCAAATGGGATCCTCAGCAAAGCTCTTGACTTCCTACCACAACCTTTTTTCCACCCACCTCATACTACATGTGGCTCCCCCAAACCAAGCTTCCCTGCACCCGTCCATCTTCCCAGCGCATCTTCTTGTTTCCTCAAAGTAAGATCCTAGCTTTGACCCCATTTTATTCCCCAACTTCACATCCTTTTTCTGTATGTTTTCCTTTTAATTTATCATTTTGAGTTAATCTGTTTTTTTTTTAAATGTACTAAAGCAGTTGACTGCAAGTTCGTTGTGAAGGTCAGAAGCCACTTTCCACCCTAGGAGCCAACCAAATATTTCAGTATACAGATTGTCCAAAGCAACCGCTATTTTTTTCAACCTGATGACACATTGCATGAGGAAAGTTAAAACCACTCAAAAACATTGCCAAATGCTAAGATGAATAATTACAACTCAGAGGAAATAAACTATTCAGCCCAGACATTTGGAGAACATATATAGAAGTACAGTTGTACTATTCGTGGATCAGTATATGAATAGGTAATTGGAAGAACTTTTCTAGGCTGGGGATGAAAGCAGAGCACAACAGAGGGAGAAGATGGATTTAGACTAAAAATCTCTTTATAGTACTCACATTTTCTTCCAAAATATCTACATCAACAGCAGTTTCTGTTCATCCAGGCACAATGGAGCCATGTCAGCCTGAATCTACAGCTGAAACAAGTGACTGAAATAGCATTAATAGAGAGTTTTATGATAGCAATTGATAACAAATCAAAACTTAATGATTTTTGTGATTCATTTATGTGTTTAAACTCTGAGATTTGGAAAAGTTTATAACTTTTTTATAATTTTTCCAATTTCTTTCCAAAACTTTGGACATATTAATGCCATTAATTTCTCATAGTCTTATGGGAGTGTAGGAAGTATAACTGCATGGATCATGAGATCTAAACCTTTGATAGTTTAGACTCATACCATATTACTCCCTCTAAGCCATATAAATAGGAATTTAGAAGTGGAATTTTCCTTAGATGCCACAAAGGTTTTTCAAAACCTCCCTCCTCTGGTGATTACAAACAACTTTCTAACTTCCACCCTCAGCTTATGCGATGACAGCCAATATCTGACTTTTGTATGGATATTTGCATAGGTAGCAGAACCATATGACCCTCCTTCCGTTAACATTTGTGCATCCAAGAGCAGTTGTTACTCAGCATTAATCCTTTTAAATAAAACCCTCCCCCTCCTCATTAGCTGTTTCAAAGCATTGCTATAAATTCAATATTTCAGTGCAGTGAAGCTAGAGAAGGTTGTAAAGTGACTGTCTTCCTACTGAATGTCATGGGAGTGGGACAATAAAACTAGCGATGACCTTTTTTAAATTAAGATTCAGATTTCACAAGCAGCTGAAAAAATGGGAAAACCTCAACGTACTGATAGCACCCTGTCAGACTGCCAGCGAGAGGAAATGTGTGCGTGAGGGGCAGCAGCACTTGCTGAACCCATGGCAGGGACACAGGTCTCCCCGCTACAGCCCCTTACAGCTGTCAGGCAGGTCCTCAGTGCAGCCCTCCCCTGGGGCAGGATGTGACATATCCCAGAGGCAGGATCAGTGCTCAGGATGGACTTTTGGCTTTGCATTAAGCCAAAAAGGGGATTTATAAATAGAACACATAGCTGAGATGTTTAAAGTTAGATAGAAATGAACTGGGACTAAATGACAAAACCCCAGTATTGCCCGTGCCTTCCACGCTGGAGTCAGCTCAGATCTGGGGCACCAGTACGAGTAACTCAAGCTATACCTTGCGTCAGGTATATCCTGGGCTTTTAAAGGAACTTTAAAAAAAACTTATTAACAATATTAATTCCATATGTTACAAGACAGAATGGTACTTTGAAGTGTCTAAATTGATAAATTATTGTTCTAATCCAAGAAATGGGGTGTTATGGTCTTTATAGGCAAAATGAAAATGATTCTTTAAAGATGTTGTGTATTTGAGGGAAACAGTATTTTTCTTCATGTTTTTATTGTTGAGTAATAAGGTCAAGTTAAGTGTTTTTTAAAACAGGCCATATGGTTTGGGTACTTATCTGAATAACAGAAGCTAGAACCTGCAGGAATGATTAAATTGTCCAATTCATCACCTGGCTAAGAAACAATCAACCTCTACAGCACAATTTTCTGCATTACTCAAATTATATTTTAATTTTCAAGTTGCTTCTCATGAATACAGCTCTGTGTAACAAAATGTCCCCTCGTAGTCAGGATCCATTATTAATTCTATTGTTATAAACTTGCTTACTGATTCCCTCATTATTTGCAGAGTATTTTTTCACACCCTACAGAGACAGGCAGCCAAACCCCAAGGCACTAATTAAGAGCAGGTGAAGAATGTAAGCAGGAAACCAGGGATAAGCAGTGGCTGAGGGCTATGGCTAAATAAAGCCTTTCTGAACAGAGAATTTCACAGCTTAACAGGATTGTGTTGAGAAGCAGTCTCAATTACAAAGACACCAGCTCAGAAATACAGAAGAGCTTCAATATAAAGCACAGCTCTTCATTTTTATTTCTTTTGTCTTCCAAATCTAATATTCATATTTAATTGAATACCCTAGGGCACTGACTATATTCTGTAGGATAGTACTAGAAAAATATTTATTTTTCCTATGGGAAAAATCTAAAACTAATTTGATACAACATATACTTACTTATTAAATGGTTTGATACAGCACTATACTTATTAAATGGCTTGATACAATAGTTCAACCTAAACTGCATGTCAGCTAGCTCACAATATATCCCAGCCTACGTTGCTAGGGAAAGATGATAAAACACAGTCAATTATAAACAGTAGAACTTAATTATTAGAAAGCATTATATTTTATTCAGCTGGACACATAGGGCCTGATTATTTGGAACTTTGTGTTAACTCCATACATTGTGCAGTCCAAGGAATCCCCTCTGCCTACTGGAATGACCTCTGTGCTGCCGCAGGGTCCCTGCCATACGAGCCACCCCCAGACTCCCCCCGGCAATGCGGTGCTGCAGGGAAGCTGCACACAGGCTCGGGCAATCACTGCTTTTCCCGAATACAGGCTCTCAGGCCTCTTGTGATGTGTGTAGATCTCCTTTTAGACTGTCAGTCCGTCACCTAAGGGCCAGCCTCTGCCCGTGTACAAGCAAACAGAACCGGAATTAGGAGCTAGATTGGCTCTTTCCCATCCTCTCCATAAGGGGCTCTTTCCCTTACACACTGCCAAGGAAAAATGACCCCTCCCGGTGACAGAGCTTTTGTGATAACTATAGACACAGAAGGGGACATTCCCTGGTCCGTGAGGGACAGCAAAATGGTACTCCATCCTTTGTCCCTGCTGGGTGCTGCTGCCAGGGGAAGTACACTGCCCCACAAGGTGCCACCTCCTGCTCCATGTGCCCATCTCCCTCACTGGCCCCACCAGCAGTGCTCCACCACCAGTCTTGCCCCAGTGGGTCTCTCCCCTGTGCCCGTTCCCATGGCAGGAGCAGCCCCAGCCTTTCATTTTCCGTGCAACACAATTCCATTATAATTGCATTGCTGAGGAACCCTCAGCTGCCCAGGCAGGACCACTTTCAGTTCTGAAAATATGGTCTGTGAGAACATCTCATCAATCACATAAATAAAAGAAGTTCTGTGCAAAACCTTTAAAATTTTTATTCTCTGACTCCTCTTCAGTCCATTATGGTGTTATTAACTACTATTATCTCTAATAGCATAAAGATGTAAACACTTATTTGTTCACAGCTTTATATATAACATATCTCAGAGAAGGCTGTTAGGTAGGTGACATTAAAAACTGAAAACAAAAAAGACCAAAAGAGCAAGACCAGAAGAAACGTATAATGAATTACAGTATGAAAAGGAAATCTATTTACACACATTAATCTATACAACATCATAATCTGTACATTTAGTAAAAAATAATCACATTCATTTACATCATCTTTAATTTTTTTACCATACCTGACAGATAAAAAGTTATTGATAAAGATGAAAAAAAGATAATTCCAAACAATACTCATACTGATGTGCCAGGAAAAAAAAAAAAAGGCTGCAGGTTATCATACACTCACTACAGTGCCTTGGGAAATAAAGGGGGTTGGGGCATTTCAGCCACTGGTTTAGTTGACAATGGAAATGTTACAGACAGATTTAACTACATACCGTTATTGGGCAGAACCAAGTTCAACACAGTGTGGTTAAACCATATCCCAGAATGTTCCTTTTAAATGTTATCCTGATGTACTCTTGTAACACGTTAGAACACATTATTATTATTTTTCTCATCAACAGAATAGCACTGCATACTAACTTCTGCTATTTGGTTATGGCAGGGTAGTACTGACAGCCCACAGCTTATATAGGCACTCATGGTAATGTGAAGGTACTTCTGTTAGTAAAAGTATTTCCTGAATCCCTATGCACAGACAGCAATTCTTGGACAATAACCCTTATATAAATAGCAGCTTTCTCTGCAGGTTACTTGCGGGTTCTTCCTTTTATTAGACATACTTAATGCTTGATTTCTCATTAGAAATGTCTGAAAGAAATCTGTATAATGTGAATTTGAACTTTACTCACGATCGCTTTGCTGAAATGGACAAATTCAGCCAACAGTACATGTTTTTTTAAACTCACAAAAATAGGAGACAAATAATGGAAACAACTCATCTGAGTCCTTACACGTGGAGCATGAGATACGTGCAATTGGTAATGCCTCATTTCACCAAGCCGTCCCAGACAGATTCTCTGGTTTGCTGAGGGCCTCTACCTGTTGCTTTCCCCTTCATCATGTCAAAGGCAGAAGGAAACCTGTCTGGGGTGCATCAGGACATGACGTAGATGGTACAGAGTGCGGCAGGCTGCCTTCAACTTGAATGTAGGTGGCTTTTTGTAATGTTTTGTGCCACCAATTAGTTATTGTCACTACAGGACAGTTCCATTGTATGCTTAAAGTGGGCAGTTCCTCAGCTGGGTACCTGCAGCACCCATCACCACGCCGGTCAGCTGTGATCTGCTGGGCTCTTGGTCACTCCAGCACGGAGCACGCACTTAGGTATGTGCCAAATTCTTAAAATTTCATAAAAGCCAGCACTGCTTTCAATGGCTAAAAGGATGCTCTCCATATTACTAAGGTTATTTTGCAAAGCACATTAATGCACCTGACCCATATTTTTAAAAGACCAACATATTTTAAAAAGGTACTAGCTTATATGGCAAAAAACATGCCAGCAATAATCTCATTGTCACCAGCCAGGGTCTGGTCAGTTAAAATGAGTATGTAAAGTCAAAGATTTCAAAGGTATGACCAAGTGAGCTGCAAGTGGGAGTGAGAAATGTGGTAAGTGGTGTGTGCACTCCTCAAGGAGGAGAATGTCTTTGCTTTCCTTTGCTTCTCTTTGTTGAAGCTATTATGAATGGAACAGGGCACAGAAGAGAATGAGGAGGAATAGTTGAGAAAATGTCTCGCTGACAGAATTTGAAATATTTGACATGTTTAGTTTCTCAGAGAGGAAATCAAGACATGATTAAGAGTGATTTTCAAGAGACTTCACATAAAGAAAACTTTTGGTAGTCTAAAGCACTTTGTTTTAGTGTATGACCCCTCTACCAAAGGCAAAAAGCCAAACACCTAACCCAAAACAAGAAACAATTGTTGAAAGACGAAGCCAGGAAAATCAAATGGGACATAAGGCTTTATCACGGAAGGCAGTCAACCACACGGACACCCTACCAAGTGAACTGAGGGGTCCTCCCATTGCCTGAACTTTTTGAATCATCCTGTACTTTTTTTGGAGGATTACTTTGGCCCAACCAAGTTACTTGTCTTAAAACAGGAGTATCTGGGTAAAATTAGCCAGATAACTGAATGGATTCTTCTGAAGAAGTTCACCTTACCTAATTTTAGATGTAGAGTGAGAAATCTAAATACTAGCCAGCCATTTTATCGTAAGCATAGAGAAAAAGGTGACTTGGCTTACCTAACTTAGATGCCCAGCTGAACATGGGATGAGTCATCTTCAACTAGTGCCTATTTCTCTCTGATGACTTTGGAAGGCACTTAAAAAGAATCTTTAGCTCAGAGACATACATCCAGCTTTTAGATACCGAAACCAGGGCAGATGAATTTCACCTGAGTCTACGGATCATCTAGCTGAAATCAACTCTGAAGAGGAAAATTGAAATCAACAATCACTATATATTTAGATTTTGATCATGGTTAGCAATTGGAGAGTAGTCTGTCACGGTGTCCCTCAGGCATCAGCAGCAGGTAATGTTGATAAAAAATCACTCAGAATGAATGGTGCTGCCCTGGCAGCTCCAAGGAAAGTAAAGTACAACAATTATCTGCAGTATGAGAATGAATTGTATTACCATTCTTGTTCAGTAACTTTACATGATGTGCTACTGGCTTTTCAGAGGGGCCTTTACTGACATGAAAATGCCTGCACAAAGCATTATGAAGTTAAACTGCCTCACAGAAAACATATTTTCTGTATTCAGATCCTATGATTTTTAACAGAGAAGTGAGGTTCTACAAATTACTGCACTTTTCACTGGTTTGAAAGAAAAACATATGCAGCACCTCTCTCCCTTGTGTTCTATTCTTTGCATGCTCGCATAGTCCTTTACAAATTTCATGATACCATCTATGTTCTCCCACTGGTGCAACTTCAGTGTCTCAGATGGCATTACTCCCGACATGAGAAGCAGAATCAGTCCAAATGCATCTGTGCCCTGTTGAAGGAAACTATGCTGTTTTATTGCAACTTAAAATGTATTTTCTTATTTAAGCTTTTCTCTCTTGAAATCCAGAATTCATTAAAATGCAGATTTTCTCCATGCTCTCTAATTAGAACAAAGATAGTTTTCCCTAGGATACAATGAATTATAAACATGTATAATTGGTGATGCATCATGCAGAACAGACTGGTGGAACCGATTGCTTGAAATCTCTATTTCTATACCATCACTCTGTCTGTGTGCCAACTCACTCAACAAGCCTTCTTTGAACATAAAGATGAGTTTGCCTGAATGCTTGTCAAGTGTGCCTTTCTACCCTAGAAATTTTGAGGGAAAAGTACATCCTGCATGTCATGTCTTAGGGAGCCAAGCAGTCCCAATGTTGCTTCACATAAAGAAGCCTAAAGTGCACAGACCTATTGAATTTAGCAGCCCCCAAAGCTCCAATCTATCTTCGTATATTTGCAGTTAAGAGTTTGTTGATAAGGTTGTTCAGAGACCCAGGAAAAATACTAATGTTTAGCAGTGGTTTCTGAGTCTAAAGTTTTGGGAATATATTTAGTTTAAGTAGGAGGTATCTTTAGACCCCATGGGACTGGCATTGGGCAGCCTACTTCACTCCAGATTCTCATAGTTACTTCACCAAGTGACAGCAGAAAACACTCTGAATGACTGGAGGTGATCAATAGCTTCTTTAAAACCAAATTTGGCAAAGTAAAAAATCACCATATGATTATTGTTTAATCCAACTAATACCTACTATGTAAGGGTTGGTGTAACGCAACCTGCTCTAGTGGGAGGTGTCCCTGCCCATGGCAGGGGAGTTGGAACTCGATGATCTTTAAGGTCCCTTCCAACTCTAACCATTCTATGATCCTGTGATTCTATGATTCACAGTTACTCATTCTGTGTGACTTGTGAACTGTGGGGCCTTTTCTGTCTTTGGTCTGACGTAACTTTGTGTCACTCCAGGGTAATTCCATTAAAATAAATTGTGTTTGACTGATAAATAGCTAAATTAAATCAGACCGAGAGGTGTATGGACACATTGACAGCTGCCAGCAATACCCCCAATACTGGTAATATTTTCAAGAGTGCACATGTACGCCTGCCAAGACATGCCCTTGCTGCTGTTCTTCCCGTTACCTGGCAATAGGATGGACTGTGGATTCTGCTAGCTCCATACATCTGTGATCTAAAAGATCAGGGCAATTACTTTTATAGTTCAGTGGTACTCATGCAAATAATTAGAGTGGACATGGTTAAACGTGACATGAGCAGTAAACATCACTGGGTTTATTTCTTTTAAAGAGTGTAAATGTTCTGTGTGTGTTTATAAGAATCTGTCAGTTCCCTGCCTTTTTTTTTACAAAGTGGCTACATAAGAGGCTTGGCGTTGTTTAGAATTCCTTTTATTTATGCCTTTTATGGTAATTTTTAGGGATTCTGTCTAATTTTTTTTTGCTGGAGTCATGGTCAGGACTAAATTTTGAAACAGCTCAGATAGATAGATACAGAACAGAACTGAGCTAAAAGAATTTACATTATTCCTTAAATGGGAGTTGTAACTTTATTGCAATATTCATTGTTTTAGCTGCCAAGTATATAGTTCTAGAGACATGTTTCAATGAAAATATTATATAAAAATGATATTTTCAATGGGTAATATGCTATCCAAGGCTGTTTATCCTACGCCAGATAGCTCTAGCAATAAAGCACCTCTTCAGAAAGGTGTTTAATAAAAGTTCAACACAAATCTTTTTGATTTTAAAGAGAAAAAAACAACCGGTGATTGTAATAGCATTATTGCAAAATTATAATGTTTTCATCAAAACTATTACAGTAACCTTTTCTGTACAGACTGCAAAGGGAGCCCCACTTTCTGCACCGAAACATAAACCCAGGCACTTCTGAAAAGAAAAGCAGGATTGGAATTAAACTCTGTAGAAACAAATCTCTGAAATGTATACAATTAGCTGAGAAGTACCAGCTTTTTTCCCTCTGTATAATGTTAATGATTTCCTGGATTAGCACACTAAACTCCCAGTGTGGTTAATTATAGTCCTATATTTCTTTATTTTTATTTTGTTTTCCATAATTAGGAAAGAACTTCCTAATCCTTAAGGAAAAAAATGTTTCCTTAAGTATAAATAAAGTGTAAGGAATTTTCTTGTTTCCCATCTTAACTGTTTTAACATCTACCAAAGCAGGACACCATACATCTATCTTGTAGACATGTTGGAGGGTAAAAGGACCAGTATAGTATATGAGTTTTTGAATAGTTACAGCTAGTAAACTGCAGGAGAACACCAGAATTAATAGGAATACCATTTTAAAAAAAAAGCAGAAAGCATCCATGGGGCAGGTGTCTGTTATTAACTGGTTGTCTGCACAAACCAATTTCCCAAATACCAACATGTAGAAAAGCAAAGCACTAAACTGTACATTTTATAAAATATCACATCAAGCTGTATAATGAATGACATATATCCCACAGTTTTTCATGTTTTGGGGGACGTATCTGATTTATATCATGGTGGTCTCTGTCTGCATAAACGACTGAGCCCTTGAATTCCGGTGGAGCTGCGAAACACTTTCTGATCCATTTCGAGAAATGGAACAGCTGTGGAGTCTGTAATCTCTGCCCGCTGTCTGCTTCCAGCACAAACTCCGCCATTTTCTTTTCAGCTCCCCTTGCACCTGTGTTAAAAAGAAAATGCACAAGATGGGCTGAAAATGTTCTTTTATGTGGGGAACTTCTCCACACTTATTGGCTGTCAAATGGGAACCTCTAGGAATAGAATCACAGAATGGTTTGGCTTGGTAGGGACATTTAAAGATCATCTAGTCCAACCCCTTAGCCATGGGCAGGGACATCTTTCACTGGACCAGGTTGCTCAAAGCCCCATCCAGCCTGGCCTTGAACACTTTCAGTGATGGAGCATCCTCAACTTTGCTGGCCAACCTGTTCCAGTGTCTCACCACCCTTATAGAAAAAAAATCTTCCTTGCATGCAATCTAATTCTACTCTATTTCAGTTTAAAACTGTTACCTCTTTTCCTGTCACCACAGGCCCTGCTAAAAAGCCTTTCTCCACCTTCCTTATAATCCCCCCTTTTTATACTGAAAGGCCACAATAAGGTGTCCCCAAAGTCTTCTCTTCTTTAGGCTGAACAACCTCAACTCTCTTGGCCTCTTTTCACAGGAGAGATATTCCAGCTTTCTGATAATTTTTGTGGCCTTCCTTTGGACTCAAACTAACAGGTCCATGTCATTCTTGTACTGAGGACAACCACCTCGAGCTGCTGGCCATGCTTCTTCCAATGAAGGATACAATTGGCTTTCTCAGCTGCAAGCACACATTGCTGGCTTATGCCCGATTTTCATACCCCAGTGTCCCCAAGTCCGTCTCTGCCAGACTGCATTCCATTCATCCCCCAGTTTGTACTGATACTGGGGACTGCCCCGACCCCCATGCAGGACCTTGCACTTGGCCGTGTTGAACTTCATGAGATTCACATGGGCACACTACACAAGCCTGTTAAGGTCCCTCTGGATGGCATCCCTTCCCTCTAGAGTATCAAATCAGTTTTTACAAAGATTACAAAACTGAGGCGAAGACTGTATCTACACTGTCTGTAAGAAGATGCCCCAAGGCCACTTTCAAAATCAGTTTTGTATCACTTGTGCTGCAACATTAGCTTTTGGTATCTAGCTATTAGTCACACATACTTAAAAGCATAGAATCAAATGATTAGCCCAAAATCAGGCATCTCATGAGTATCTAAGACCAGAATAGCACTCAGTAGACCTGAATGTCAACTCCCTGTGCAAGCAGGTGTCTTCGTCAGACAGATTCCTCCTGTCAGACTCCACATGCTGTTTAATGCATATTCTACTTTAAAAAGTGGCTGACATCAAAAGGAATTCCTCACATCTTCCTCAGCTGAGATTAGGAAAGATGCTACACGCTGAGCACTTCTGAAAATCTGCTGCTGTTTTGGGGATTAGATTCTGTCAGAAGATTACCCCTAAATACTTAATAAACGGTGTTTCAAGTTTTGGATAAATTTTTAGATTTGTTGCACCTCACAACCCACATTGCTTGTAACAGAGCTAGAATTAGATCACGTTAAATAATGGAGACACACTTAACACCTCAGTTGCAAGGAATTAGATTTCAGACAGCTCTTAACTCTTCACCCAAATACACTAATTTCTCCTGTTGCATAGAAACTGCCACATATATACTCTATAAATAGGAAAGCAAACATCTTCTAAAACAGCTTCATGTATCAGAGTGGAATTACAGGGGCACTTATACATTTACTGAAAACAGTATTTACCACCCTCAGTAGGAAAGGTGAGACTTACTTCACTGTTCAAAAAACAATACAGGACTGCAACAATCAGCCCCTGGAAGGAGACAATATTCCTTAGTTAGTAGACAGCACCAACCTAGGTCAATAAAACTTCTTTTGAATAAAAATTTTAAAATTTACCTGAAAAGATCCCAAACACAGCTCAAAAATTATTTTATAATTATTGGAACTGCGGTCAGGAAATAGAGCAAACACTGTGTAGTGAACTCCAAATAATGGAATCAGCAACAACGTGGATTTTGCAAGTCTCCTGGGTACATAAAAGAGAAAAAGCTGGAGGTTAATAATAAGCTCTTGTTTTACTAAGATAAGAACCTGATGCAATGCTGTTTACAAAAACCTTGTAAGACTTCAGATTTATAAACAGTCTTAATAAGAGTCATTTATTGCAAATTGTTTTCCTTTCAGGCTTGCTATGAGATTAGCCACATAGTAACCTCATAAACTAACATGTGCAATTCCATGTTATACTTGATCTTGGTGATCTTCAACTCTCCCAAACGCAGGCAAAAGGCTTCAGGGACTCTCTAAACTAAAAGACCCTTTTTCAGTTGCCCTCTGGTGTAGGACCTACCCTCTGCTGAGTCTTTGACACAAATCCAGTTCCCAGCCTGGTTTCATGGCACAGTTTTTTTGGGGTGGGGTTTTACCGCATTATTCCACAGGACAACATTCAGCAAAGTATCACAAGCTGCCATCAGATCTCTCAAGATATTTTTTTACCAGGCACAAAGGGTTCAGAGTAGAAAGGAATAATGCCTTCCTGCAAAGTCATACTGACAGATCCTCTGTATGGAAGGTAAAATCTCTCTCTTGAAATTAATTGATGTTAATTTCCTTTAAATGTGCAACTGTATGGTTAGGTTTTACATTGCACATACACAGTATGCAAACAATACCTAGGAAATGTAATCCAGAATAATCCTAACTGGGGAGTTTTCATAAGCAATTTCAGATTTTTCCGCACATACTAAAATCTCATAACTATACCGATGGTATTACTAATTTTCAAGGTTGTCACTTACATAATACATTTTAGCACAACACACTACTGAAGTTAAGGAAGAACTTTAAGTTATTAAGCAGAGAAGCTCTGACAACTGCCTGTGAAACCACTGAAAGGATGAATTACTAATTATGCCTTATCTTTCACTTATTTCGTTCTAATAACATCAGTTTTATATATCACACAGGATCAGTCATGCGTGATAATGGAGGTCTGGTATCAGATAAAATTCAAGTTCTAATGTTGAGTCCCATAATTCATTACTGTCTTGATGAATATAACTTGATTCAACAGTGAAAGGATGCTGTTGTGAATTCACCTATTTTAACAGAAAAGTCAAGGTATTTCAAGCAGTTTTATTTTTTCTGTGTCAGTCTTCAAGGCCTTCCTTTGTTCATAATGTCCCAGAGGCTACATCTGTTTATGTGGAAATAATCAGTTCTGACAGCAAAGTTTCTCAAGAATAGTAAAACATTCACATCTAAAGGTGATACCAGTAAGTGGGACAAATAGGATTTCCTTGGCAGAAGAAATTCATTTACAACTGGAGGAGATGATGATGGCAGCAAATTTCCTGCGTTCCCAAGGGAAATGGAAAACATGCTTCATTTCAACTTAACCTTACCCACTGCAAAAGCAAAATGAGCAACAAAAAAGATGGAACCAGGTACAAGCAAGTGGGACAGAGGAAGGGAAGAAAAATGGTGACTTGCATGAGTAGTATTCATTTTAGATTCATATTTCACTTTCACTCCATTCGTGTTTTAATTATTTTTGTCTAGCTATTACTTTCTCCATACTGCACTTAGATTTTAGTGAAGGAAAGGGACAGACAAAATAGCCTTATTCTTCTCTGTATTTTAGAAATACATTTGCATATTGAAAAATGAGTCTTCCAGACTTTTAATTTGCTCTGTAGATGCAGTATTTCTTGAGGAAGTTAATCTACTGTTCCCATGGGTATCGGCTAAAGACCATCCAATCCAAACTTAATCGAGCAATCAAATGATGAAAGCAAAGAATTCACAGGGCTGAATAATGAAGGACAAGGTTGCTATTAACGAACACTTTATACTATGAAGTGCTACAGTAAACTGTGGAAAATCATGGGTCTGATAGGAAGGGAATGCCTCTTTTTCATAAAATACATGGAAACAACGAAAAGTTCCTGTCACGAGAAGTAAACTTGAGGGGTTTCCTGCCCATAGTTCAGTCATTGTCCTAAATAACACTGTGGTGACTGCATAATCTCATCTAGGTTGATTTGGTTCTCCCCCCCGTTTAGTTAATTCAAGCAGCAAACACAAAAAATTACCGTTTTCACTCTATGGCAATCTAGTTGTGTCACTTTTTCTATGATGCATCAGAATTCTTCACTTTTTGCATCAAATGTGCCACGTTGTTTACAGAACACATAAGGTCCTAGTTCTCTTGGCTTTAAAGATATGCTTTACTTTAGCACACCATGTTTTATCTGCTTTTAGGACAGGAATTCAATATTTTCTAAATGAAGAAAAGGTGTTATCCAGGAGAAGATTTTCAAAGGCCACTTGCATGTTTTAAACTTTCAGTGTTCACGTTAGGTTCTGTCATTGAAATATCATATTTACATCCTGAAGTATTGATATATCTGGGCTTTAAAATAAGACCTACTACAACAAACTCTTGATTCTGGATTACAGTATCCAGGAGCTATTATAATAAACAACAGTAACTGATATGGCAATATAATAAAGAACAAATCCAATTTTAGCAATGTATTTAAATTGCCCCCCAAGATTCCTTGATTCTAAAGCTGTGGAAACAATGGATGTTAGGATTTGATGTTCAAACCAAAACCTGAAAAAAAAGAAAGTCTAAAGAGAACTGAAGTTGATCTAAATCAGAAATACTTGTTTTCCTCTAGAAAAATAGAGATGCTATTTTAAATCAACATTAAACGTTGTATTTCATTTTTTACTTTTTGGGGACAACATAACTTCTTTCCAGCTCTTAAAATATATGTAAATATTGCAACAAAAAGTATTTTAGACATGAAAAATTTAAAAAAAAAAAAATTTTAAGGATGTTGAAGCAAAGTGTTTTGAACTTGTAAATTTTGTTACGTCGAAATGAAATATTAATACATTAAAAGAAAGATACTATTCTCCATGCTTTTTGTATCAGCATATTCATTCGTGGATTAAACTCAAATTCAAGAATAGCTTGTTGGTCTTTATGAAATTGCATATTTTTATTGAATTTACTGTTTGACAAAAAAAGCCCCCAATGTTCATCTCTAATTTCAGCTTAGTGATAAGATCTTCATTAAACCACACATAAAAGTACTTCTGAATTAAATGTAGTTATAGTATCACAGCAAATGTTGGTAGCAGGTTCCAGCATAGGAAATATTACCGAGATTATTTTGGTTCTGTATATAATATCTAAAAATATGACTCACTTGTACTGTGACTGGTCATTTCCTCCAACATCTGGGGATCGTAACTTCTGCAGCAGGATTCTTATAATACTAATGAAAAGTATAAAATTCACCTGCAAATAAAACAAATATAATGGTGATTTCTGACCTCTCCACTCAATACGCATCACAATGAAATGCTTATCAAGTCAGACAAATCAACTCAGCAGTGGGTGTTGTGTACCTCCTGCCAGAACACATCAAACTCTACACTGTCAAACCTATTGTCTGGTCTCTGCCTCTCTAAGTTTGTTATGTCCAGTGCATCTCTGCATGGCCAACAGTTCTAGTCTGGCTGGCAAAAGTCTTTGAAAGCTCCAGTTGTCAGCAATGCCCTCCTTCCAAAATCTCAGCTGAAGACAGGTTTCCTACAGTATGGGACATTGGATGTGATTTGGGGCAATTAAGCATTGTCCTGAATTGTTGTGTGGATTCATGACTGCAAGCCCAAAGGAAAATGTGAGTCCCATACACAGTTTTGACCCTCTCTTACCTCTCACCTTTACTGTTAATATTCTAGCTGAATTTGGGGAAGAAAAGATTGTTGCACAGGTGATCACAGCACATCAAGCAGGGGAAGGGCCTCTCACAAGTATCTCTGTAACTGTCTTGGATATCGATGCAGAAATAATCACTAAAGCAACTGAATCCTTGCAGTCTAACATTTTATTCTTGTAACAGCCCTCTGAGACAGAACAGTAATATTATATTTCATAGAAAGGCAATGCAGGCACTTGCATTAAAAAAGTTACGTTCAGACATTGATCAATCTAGAAAATCGAAGTATAAAACTCAGTAAATCCTAAATCTCACACCCATTAGTTCTTTATCCTTGGCTTTTGGCATCTTGTGTTCACCAGCTGTTATAATGCTGAATTGTTTGGTGCAGTCAAGAAAACTGCACTTTAATTATGGCATGCCTGTACTAACGTGAGGGAACACTCTGAATCCACACCTTCACAGCAACAATATGAGCTAAAAGCTACATCTACAGCTACATAAACAGCTGCATCAAATGCACACATTTTAGAAGAAATCAACCTAGAGAAAAAATTTCTATGACTGTGAAAATGAGAACTTGATTGTTTTTAACTAACGCCATCCCAAAGCCCAAAATCAGGAGGTTGGGTACCCAACCAGAGAGTGCCTGCCTCGCTGCTATAAACCTTCTGTCTCTCTCTGCCTTGATGTATAGCTGGAACTCTTCTTTTTCCAGTCTTAACAATTTGTCTGTAAGCTTTTCAAGTTCAATGAATTTCAGTGTCTTCTCTGAAATACCCAGTAGACTCAGTGATGTTAATAAATAAACTATGATCATAGCAACTACATGTCCTTCCATATTCAATATTTTGTTTGAAATGACAGGTGATGGGAAGTGACAAGAACTGTCAGTGATCAAATAAAAAATAAGGAAAACAAAATCTAATATTTTTGAATAAAGAAAAATAAATAAGAAATGTTAGAAAATATAGGCCTTTACTGAAGTAAACACACATTTTACAAGCAGATGATGAATTTGAAGTTTTCCTTGATGCAAGGATAAGTATAAAAGTAACAGGCAGAAGCAAGTATTCTTTCTGGTTGTATCTACAGACTTATCACAGCAGAGTGTACAGACCAAGAGATATACATTTAGTTTGCCATACGCACTGGACCTAGTATTACTGGACAAGGAGAGAGCTTCCATTTCATTGTATATTTTTTAGTCACAAAATGGGAGAAGAAATCTTTATTCTGTACTTGCAAAAGGATTGTCAGAATAACTTCTTGTTCTTGACAGGCATCCCTACTTTCTACTGTAACAGAATAAACTGTCATCCATTTGGTTTCTGAGGCACCAAATTAGCTGCAAAACTACACTCAGGTGACTCCCATTCTTGACTGACATTCATGTATTACTTTAAACTCTGTTTTCAAACACATCTCTCTGTCTGTAAACACGATCTTGGATTAAGGAAAAACATACATTCTTTGGAGTTTGTAAGTGTTCTTGGCACTTCTGAGGTTGCAAATTCAGCCAGCGGAAACTGGATATTAAGATCTAAAGGTAGCAACTGCCGTTGACTTACTACAGTGGAGCAAATTAATTTCTGTTAGATTACTATTGAATTGATCATTTTTCAAAACTCTTTAAAGTATATATCTGATTTAGAATAGTACATTTCAATAAAATATAAAACAAGCAGTGCCCTGGAATTTTACTCTTAGTATTGCAGCTTTTCAGTCCCATCAAATCATTTCAGCATAATGACTTTAAATTGAATAGAATATGTATATCATTGAATGAATATCTAAGACCAGTAAAATGAGAAAATAATGTGAAGGCAGAGAAACTGCAAGAGGGTCATGACGAATGATGCCTCTTCACTGGAGGAATGGCAAGATGCTGCTGATACCCTTTTCTACTGGTTGACTTCTTCTGAAAGTAAGTTTTTGAGTCTAAACACATTGTCTGAGCGTGTATCATTTAAACTATCTTCGTGTTGCTTCTTTCCTGCTATTCAGTCCCTTACACTACCTGCAATGTGAGATAAGTAGATAAACTTTTGATTACTTTGATGTGACAGAAGTACTGTTTCCACCTGAACACCACTCCTTCCCAAATAAGAGCAGTTTATGCAAGTGGAAGTATGGAGAAGGCAGCTGTGAAGGCATTTGATTTGACTAATGAAGAATATGAATGGTACACCAAATTAACGGTTTGGAATAGTCACCCCCAATTAAACAACTCTGAAATGTGTACAGCATGAAGTGTGGAAGCCTGCCAAATAACTTTTCTCAAGCCAAAATTGTCAGTAGTAGATGCCAGGGGAGGCTTCTGACACACTGAATTAACTGAAGCTATTCCCACTTTGAGAAGTGACTTCAGAACTTGCTCTCCCTATTGCTCTCAGTACTATTTACTGTTGGATAATAAACTCATAGAAAATATAATTTTCTAAGCAGTGAACATTTTTGGAGTTAACACAGAAATCAATGGAAGAGGATGAATACAAAGACTGAGTGAACTTCCTGTTCAATCTAATGCAGTTAAACCATTGTTCCTTAAAACCTTTGCTTGATTTCCTCCTTCTTTCAAAAGTATACTCATGGCATCATCTTCACAATCAGGCTCTATTCTATTCTTCTTTTCTTCACTCTTCTTCCTCCTCTTAAAGATTTTCAATATCAGCCATACTCTGGGCTTTCTCTCGTGCCATTACATAAGACAGTCAATGACAGCTCTCAGCTCAGGTGTTCTGCTCTCCTTTATTTTCCTGAAATTCAGGGTCTTTCAGAGATTTCCCGTATTCACCTCATTGACCACTAACATAAATGTCCTTCCTACTACTGAAGCCATTTGTTACTGCTGATCATCGTTGTCACCATTCTCTGTTAAGTGTTCCAGTCTTCCTACATTTTTGGGAACAGACTGAAGGCTTTGTGTGAGTATCATCTAAGTACATGATGCTTCCATTGAGAAACATTATGACTCTCACAACACCCATCCAAAGAACTTGCAGTGATCTGTTTTTGCTGTTGAATGGCAGGCAGCACTGACCTCAGTATCCAAAGATCTGAATCTTTGAATTTTAATTTTTCTAGAAGGTAACAGGAAAAGTTGAGTTTATCACAGCGTATGCATACTGAAAATTATTTTCTCATGAATGTAGTATTATTCAGTCATCAATTTTACATGACACTTCATTAGCTACTCTTGCTCTATGAATGTACACTCTATTTTCCACAGCAGTAAGTCTGCATAGCAGCCTCGCTGCCACTATGAACGTGCTGGTTGTAGTTCAAAGCTCCAACAAGACATGTTACTGATCTGGAAGGAAAGAGAGACTATCACTGCTTTTATAACTACTTGTATTTCTGAATTCTTCTTTCACAGCTTAACTTCCCAAATGCAAAATTAAGTTTAACAAACAGCTGAAGAATCATTTAATTGGAGAAGTGGCTTCACACAGTTGGCACTGCAGAATCACATAGCCATCTTTAGTTGTTCTCATCCCTAAAACATGCTGTTTAAGGGAAGAAACGTATCTGGAAGGAGACAGCAGATCCTAAATGCGTACCCGGCAAGTCAAAAAAGGTCATTGGAAAAATGTTTCCCTGTCTTACAATCCCTTTGTATCAAATCAGTAATAGAATAATTAAAAAAATAAGGAGAATGACTGTTCCATTGCCTCAAACAGTGATTCTGGTTCACATTTTATGATATACTGGACTTTTGCTGACTGACTAGTACTCCATTTTCTTAACCTAAAACTCATTTTCCAGTCTCTGCTAAGATCCAGCTGCAATTCAAGTCTGTCAATGAGCACTTGGACAAATTCCTTTTCCAGGTCTGAGACTTTTTTGGAGAAGCACTGCTTTCTGGCACATGAAGTGTCAGCTGTCTACCAGCTAACTGTTTAAAGTGAACATCCGGAGACTAGAATTTCATCTCTCTGTAAACACCAGGTGGTTTGTTTTGCTTTTATCTTTTGGCATGTTTTCTTCACTCTGGACCATCCCTCATTCTCCAGCTCCTTTGAGGTATGCATATTCTCCTCATGCTGCTGTTCTGTTGCATGCCCATTTCTTCGTATGCTTTCTCTTTAAACACTGTAGAATTCCTTCTGATGAAGATGATAGGAGGTTCTCTCAAAATGATTTTCAGCAGGCACGGGTTGAAAGGTGAGCCCAAGTGTAAGTGCTGGGCTAATCTGGACTTTCTTGAAATATTGTGTAATTTAATGATGTCCTAATTTTTCTGACTAAAATATTAAAAATAAAGCAAGTGTATCTGAAATGTATAAATTTGCATCATGACTGTTTTTGGAAATGGACATATAACCATAGTATACTATGCCCAAATTAATTACACAATCATCACAACGAACAGGAATTTTATTATGCTTCTCCAGTAATTCTAATGAGCTCCATACAGGAAAAGCCGCATGAAACTTCCTCAACTCCATACAGGAAAAGCTGCATGAAACATCCTCGAATGGTATCCTTTTGCAAATACTTCATGTTCAGTATCTGTTTCAGTAGGCTACCAATTAAAGAAAGATATATGCAGCCATATTTTTTTATGGCTGCAATAATATCAGATTCTCAATTGCAGGGCTAGCTACTTACAAACAAAATCAAATCTGCAATTCATTGAAAAGTATAATTAGATTTTTGCTTCTCCCAGGCTCGTCAACAGGAGAGATGTTAAAGAAAGAACAACATACAAATAAAAGCAACTGCTCATTTAATAGGAGGCAGATAAATTTTGAAGGCAACAAATTTTAATGGCCTTGGCATCTGTTTAATGTTTCTCCTACAGCGCAATTTCTTTTCATTAAAACAGAATTCTCGCCTATCTGTAAGTAGCAGTGAAGAATAATGGCTATATGCAGTGCACAATGCTAAACTGATCTATAATTCATGCTTCAAAGTTTACTTACTATAATAGAAATTAAAATTGGTATTCGTATAACCCACCAGGGACCACCATGCTCATTTGTATCCCAGCAACTATGAAAAAAAAAAAGGAAAATGATGTTGACATTAATATCATCTGGCAAGCAACACCTATGAGAAGTATTTCTTATATACAAGTCAAAGCACACTAAAACAATGCCTGCTCTAGCCTAGAATTTGGCATTCAATCTTTTTCTGCTTTTAATTTTATTTCCCTGGTTTTACTATGCATATTCAAATCAGCTGAAAAATCAGGCACACTAGACTGCACCATCAGAAATCATGAAGGACATTGACCTTCAGGGAAACCAAGCTTAGTTTCACTTTGTGTAAGGACACTTTTCCAATAAGGACCTAACACCAGCCGCTGGGTAGCAAGAAGATCTAAAGCAACTGACAGATACAAATGAAATGACATAATTTCCTTGTGGGATATTTAGGTTACAGATGACTGGGACTGGTTTAGGAAAATATGAGACTGAACCTGAAACTTTGTTGGAAAAACTGCAAATTTAATTTTCACTGTAGGCACTTTTAGTCCAAATACTCTGAGAATAAGTGCTCTGAAAGATTAATCTTAAACAAGAGCAATACCCTTCAGAATTCCTCTAACTGTGATCATAATGACAAAGGAAAAAGGAGTTAGCCTTCAGTTTATGTTAGAGGTTCTTGCAAATAAAACTTAGAAATTATGTAGGACATGATTTTTCAGTTTAATTACAGAATCAATTGAAAAATATTAGTCAGGTTGAAAAAAAAGAGCATGAAAACTGTTTGTCCCACTAGCTAGGAATGCTCTCCTATTCCTTGGGACCAGCAGGAGCAGCAAGTCTGATCTTCCTACAAAATTCTTATCTCAGTTCCCTTTCCCATGCCAGGAGTCAGGTCTAGCTCTAGTTGGTCATAATTTTACCTAACTACATCCATCTTACATATGTTTACATCACATTGTTTCACTTCTGGGAATGTAATTTAGATACATCCAAAGTTATCTAGATTTCAGTCTTTCCAGTTGCTAGTTAGCAAATGAGAATGCCCAGCATCTTACTGCACTGTATTGCAGCCCTGAACCCAAGGACCCCCCCCACCCCCCCGGCTATTTTAAGTATTATTTTGACTTCCAAAGCAGACAGCTCTTTATGTGGGTCTCAAGGGGTAATGTTACTCATAAGTTCTCTTTGCTCTCTCCTGCCTTTAGAGTTTTTCACATAGACAGCAAACAACGAGCATGTTGAAATGCTCCTAAATGCCTGTCCCTTTATTGCCATCTCTGAAATTTGAGTTCTGTGCTCTTCCCCTTCGGAACAGCAAACCACCATATCCAAGGCAAGGACTGTATTGGCACAGTTGGAGGTTTTAAGCTTTCTCTCCCCCACATGCTTACCCAGTGTCCTCTAAAATGATCCGTGTCACTGTCCATGTAATAATGAATATGGTAGGAATTCCTGAAAAATCCCAAAGAGGGTTAGAGGATGATTACAAAAATATAAGTCCACAAAAAGAGAAAGAAAGTTCTGATAGTAACCGATTATTCCCCTAATATACAGCATATAGCAAACGGTTTAGTGAATGGAAGGAAAGGCCATCTGATGAGCTACATGACGTTAAGCAACATATAACAAACAAAGACTGCAGGGAAGTGGGTTCATTTCTTATAAAAATGCAGCCATAATGACTAACACACAAAGAACATGCCTTTCTTTGGTTTCTTTCAAGTTGTCAGAGTGACCTACAGGGAGATAGATACGAGTTACGCATCCCCAATTCACTTCCAAGGACTACACTATAAAACCAAAGTGTAAATCATTTCATAAGGAACCATTCCCACACACTGGTTTATTCCAATTTCCCAGCAATACCTAAGTGTTTTATGACCACCTATTACTGGAAGCTTTAAAGTGCTCTGTATAAATATCATTGCACTTTCTGGAAATGAAAGGAATACATGCATTTAAAACCAGAGGGACAATGTTATTGGGCTTTCCAAAAAGGCAAACAGCATAGCATAGGCTGTGGCTGTGCAGCTAAACTTTCTTTTTCCTCCCAGATTAGGACAGCCTCAATCATCTGTTTTGCAGTGGCAGCCCTATATCCTGAACAACCCCTGGGTGCTGTGCAGCTTGGCACAGGTCAGAGCCATGCCAAGGAGCAAGCTAGCAGTTCTGCTTCAGCAGTTCTGTGCTCTCTCCCATGGTACAGTGGCTGTAACCTGTGCTGGACCTGAACTGAGGAACTAGTGAGCCTGAGGAGTCATCCAACAGAAATGGTGTGATTACCGTGGTATGAAATATTGAACCTAATACATACATACAGAACAAAGAATATTATTGGAAGTTGTTTAAGTTCTTACCCCATCCAATCAGCAGGTAGATCATGAAGTGTCTGTTTGGGGAGAATATTAGCACAAGGAGGATGTGCAGGTAAAGTCCTTCAACTAAGAGCCAGTAAAAGTTTGCCATAACACCATACTGAAAAAACACCAAAATAGCCTTGCAGCCCACCTGAAATATGAGAATAGGGATCAAAGTTGTTGCAGGAAAGATGCTGTATTATTCTGTTATTGATATATACTATAGCTCTTAACTATCTATGTAATACTAGTAACCCAGGTCCAGTAGAATTTTTTTTTTCTTAATTCAAGCAAATTGAGACATTGTAAATGTTACTCTTTATATAAAATGAAAATGAATTATAAAAAAATTATTTAGATGGCTCTCAGAAAATTTGTTCACAAATTTTGAAAACTTCATAGCATAAAGATTGTAAAAGGTGGTGATTATGAATAAATGCACGCATTTGCAATAGTTAATGAATGGCTATTAGAATAAATAATCATCTACTGGGAGGCTAATAAATATATTAAAATCCCAGCTGGCTTTCTAACATAGTGAAAATTAAGAAAGAAACGACTTTATTAATTTTTCAAGGCTAAATGGGAAAGTGTGTGAAAAATACAACTTAACTTTACATGATGAATATTCTAAATAGAGTTAGAAGATAAAGTTGACTGGACTTTTAAAAATTGTTTTCCCTTTAGAAAATGGCTTAGTGTCTTTTAATTAACAAAACACATGAGCATGTATCATAAAATGAAGCCCCAATATACTTATAGTCTGCATGATGCTCTTCAGAATTAATTTTCAGATGTCTGTGCTGCTGATGTTCCACAGTGCTGGCTGCTGGTACTTCCCAGCAGGAATCTGGGATGTGAGAACTGAACATAAAAATGTTTCTGCTGAAACCGAGCTGAGAAATGTGATGATACGGTGAATGTAACAGACTAAACAAAATGGACTAAATAAAACTTCTAGTTTCTGCCTGCTTTATTCCTTTCTCCATTTTAAATACCCTTCATACTGCCACTGTTTCTGCTAAAATTCCAAGCACACCAAATAACTAAGTAGGTAACTTACTCATTTAGCGATTGATTCCTGTCTAAACATAGGTACCTATTATGAAGTGAGATGCCCTCAAGGAACCCCAGTCACCAGCTCCTAAGCCAGAAGGGCATAGACCATATCCCAGAGATACTTTTTTGTATCCGTCAGTCCCTTGTGGTGTCTCACATATCTCAGTGCATCCCAAGTAGCACACATGCCTGTATTTATGCCTGTGCATGTGCCTATATAGCCAAGTAAGTAAGAGCCCAAAGGGCTGAATTCATTTTACCCAATTTTAGCTGCTTACAAGCAAGGTTTCTGGTGAAAGCTAGCCCCCTACTAGCCAACTAGCTCCTCAAACAGCTCATGAAGAGAGACAGGCATGTCCAGAAAAAGTCTTAAAGCAGATGAGATAAACTGTGCAGCGGGAAAGACAGAAGCCCAAAGAAACAGCTTAGTTCAGTCATCTCATTTGGTAAGGCTAATCTTCCCTCTGAACTTTGTATCCACTGAAGGGATATCCATTGCAGACCAGTAATAGGACAGAAAGTTTAACATGGAGAATGTTAAACATTTCAAAATGCAAGCTGAAATTTGCTTTTACGCTTAAGACCACTTACAACCAGATTAACAGGAAAGCCTAAAATTTTTGTAATCTCTTTTTAATTCCAATATTCCCTTGTATTATATTCTCGATTTACATATCAGAATCCCACATCAAAACATTTTCCCTTCCTCCTGGAGCTGATCCTGTATCAGGCGTATTTTCAGATCAGATGCTGCACAGCGAAGGTATCTTTCAGTAGAGTGTCAGCCAAAATTATGGTGGTGTGTCATTCAGACCCAGGACCTAGTTACATCACGTTTTGAATTGTGTGCTTTTAGACATCTGTGCATGCAGCAGACCTGTGGAACATCACACAACTGTGACAAAAGGGACAAACCCCGCATGCTGTAACGGAAGAAAGGCAGCATCCAACCAATGCAAGACAAAACATCCTGCCAAGCTGGTGTCAGATCATCCCACGTATAATTTAACAGAAATTGCTCAACAGTCCACAAAAATGGACATATTCAACTAGGAAAGTATGAGGCTTTGCAGCCAAAAATAACTGAAGAATAAAAGAAATAGCAGAAATCAAGTAGTATTTTAAGAGTCCGCTGTCTAATCTTTCAAGGACCTAAGAACTTTTGATTACCCCGGCACTCTTCATACTAACTAATTTGTCTGATTTGAGTCTACTAACTTGGAGCCCATTTGTCTTCATTAGAAATATCCCAGATTATGAATTCATACACGCAGCTTGGTAGTCACTGCTAAGAACTTTATGCTTTGGGACAATATGGCTTAATCAACATAAAAATATCATCCTTAAATTTTTTTCTCTCAAGCTTAAACTGTAGTAAATTAAATTCAGAAGGTATTCAGCAATGTCTGAAGGGTTCCTTTGCAGTACTTTTGCTGAAACAATGGAGGCAGAGATTGGGGAATATCATATAGTGGTCAGTCTTCTAACAGCAAGACTTGAGACTTTTTTAGCATGAAAATGCAGTAAATGTACTAGCTTGCCAAGAATGGAGATGACAACACTTCTGTCATAGCCAGGAAGTACAGAGGAGTTAATAAAGAGAACTCCTGCAAATATTTAATTCCCTGACTCATTTCTCTCCTTCCATTGATACTGGCCCACTTCCTGGACCCCTGATAAACCTGCTGGAACATTTCCAGTCGAGCTGCCTTTAACCGTTCCCAGCTAATGGCACTCCTGTTTGTCTTAAACTCTCCCAGCTGATTAATGTAGGGGCCATAATTATTCTGAGCTATAGCTGATCACGATTTGTTGTGGAAGATGACATGCTGTCGCTTCATGGACATGCAAAACA
Source organism: Numenius arquata (assembly GCF_964106895.1). NCBI lineage: Eukaryota > Metazoa > Chordata > Aves > Charadriiformes > Scolopacidae > Numenius > Numenius arquata. The sequence continues at coordinate 34,530,334 of NC_133587.1, read as the reverse complement.
ACATTAACTTCTCTTTCCTGTGCTGCAACCTTCTTTCTCTGGCTACTTCTAATAGACCATTTTGCTAGTCATTATATTCTCTACAAAATTGTCTACACTGACAGCTTGGTATTCCTAAATACATAAGAGGATCAGGGAGGAAAATTTAGTGACACAACAGTATTATACCAAGTAGCGAATGAGGTTTATTACCCATGAGGTTTGATCCTCTGGACAGTGAGCTGTGTTGGAGCTGGAATAGAGAATATCATCCTTGACTAAAACAGAGATTGCTCTTAGAATGAAAGAGAGGAACAGGTTCAGATGGATGTAGTTCCGAGTACAATGAAGTTTTCTAAGAAGAGATTTAAAAACAAACATTTTAGATTTTGAGACAGAAAGCTCTTGAATAGACTTTTATTACTCTCCAGTCATTTCTTCGTAATATGAACCTTGAGTAAGAGTCTACCCTTTCCTCCTCTGTCATATTGTCAGTGCTGTCTTGCTGTTTTATCATCATCATCATCCTCATCATCATTATAGGCTGTCCAAAATATACAAATAAAGTATTTCTTACTCCTTTTCAGTAAGATGAAAAGATCCCAGTGGTATTTCTCCCACACTTTAACATAAACTGACAATATACATAGATTATTACATCCTTCTACGTGTGCACTCATCCCCATGTTTTTCTTCCAAATAAAACTTTGATTATCCTGGATATATTTCAGATATGCTCTCATCCATTATTTTCTGGTTTAATTTTTTAACTCCTGTATTTTGCTATACAATGGCTTTTCATCCTATGATGTGAGTGTATGCAGGAGCAATTAAAAAATGCATTCAAAGCATTAGATTGCTATCCTTTCTATCCAGTGAGATGTAAAACTTTTCTTCTTTAGTCTAGCAGCCATGTGAAAGCCTGACAAACAAATGACAAATTAAATATTCCAAGTAAGTGAATGAGTGTCCAGGGGAAGCAAGTTATACGTTGAGGGCTTCTCACTTAAAAGACATTCCCTTCAAGATCTTCCCAGTTTACAGAACTTTATTATAGCAAAGCCCCAGAACCCAACCTGCTAAGGGTTTTTTTTGATCAAAACCAGCACCTTGAACTGCACCTGGAAATAAGCCAGGAGCCAGGGCATTTTAGCAAGCATGAGCAATGAAAGAATGAAGATGCAATAGGATGTTATGGTGGTGTGCAGTGGCAGCTTCCAAGCAGTCTTCATGTTTTGATTTTTACCAAAGAACACTAAATAATCCATTCTGAAACTACTAAAGCACACAAAGTTACAGTGAGTATAGGGAAATAAATAACAGATCCATCTTGCTAGCCCCCACTTTGGCAAAGGACAGAACACCAGGCTGAACTTAAAGCAGCCGACAAAAATCAGTGATTTCTGTGCCTATGTGTGTCCTTTGCTGAAACGGCTTCTGAGAAAAACTGAAATACTGCTATTACTTTGGACTGCGTCATATGTTCCTATGGAATTCAGATACTTGCAAGCTGCAAAAGAGAGGAAAATATTTTTCTTGAGTAACTAATTTAGATTATTACTTCTTCATCCCATTCAGTAGCTGAAATAATAAATGTCGGATATATACAAGGCTGTAAAACCAACATTTTGGAGGTAGTGGGCAAGAAAGGGATATGTACGATGATTTAGAACAACAAAGAAATACTGTTCTTTAACAATGAATCAAAATCTATCATGTTTATTTCTTTGATATGACTACCTCATGATACAAAACTACCAAGTGAAGAAGATTTGTAGACAGCTGATGCACATGAGCGCACATCTTACAGAAATTGCGGAGATTCATATTTTTCTCCTTGGTAGAAAACACATATCAAAGAAACTGACATTTCTGGGGAAGGTTTTGTTATACAGGAGTAACCTCGAAGGAAGTATAGTAAGATCTATAGCAAGATCTAGAATGTCAGTTATGTAGAAATACGCTGTTCTACAATTTATTTTCACTCTGGGTTGGAACAAACCAACTTTTTAAAAAAAAAAAATCTGAAAAATACTATTTATTTTCAAACATTTTGATTTCTACTTTTCTAAAACTTCATGATATATTAAAACTTAGACATTCAGAATGAAGAAATAGAAACTTGCATTCTAAGAAGGGTAAAGTAACTTGTTTTGACTAAATCAAAATTATTAGCTTTGATATTTATAAATTAAGTTTGCAGAAGTAAGAATGCGCCTGACAAGTTGGCAACCTACAACAGGAAAATATTGTGCCAGAAAGTTACCAATTAGCTTTAATTATAATAAGTACATAGAGTATTATGTGGGGAGTGGCACAACAGTAACCTGAAAAATGCTGTCCGTTTAGTCTGGCAAGGTATTTACAGATATTCACGTTTTATGTCTTTGTTTTGAGATTAAAAGATTAGCCAGATATAAAATCCTTTCCTTTCACAATGCTTCTAAATGTGTCCTTTACAGATATTAATAATGGGAACCCATATAATGTTTCAGTAAAGATTAAAGTCAAGTCTAGTTCTTTGGAAGAAATGTAAAAAAGAACATCACAACGGTATGGAAAATTTCAGAAATAACTCTCCTTTCCCCACCCAACAGTTCTGCCTTTCATGTGCTTATAGGTGATATTGTGAACAACCTCAAAGCCCTGAGGCTGTTCCTGTTCTGCCAGACAGTACATAACAATATATAATGGACTGCAGAAGTCAAGTCATAATACTTAAAAAAAAGAATTTTCTTGTCATGAACACATTACCTACAACTAAATTAAACTTCACATTATTTCATTTTTTTTTCATTAAAAATACTGCATATATCCAGGATTAAATGCAGGATAATTTGAAGCATAAACATACAAATCTAGAATGCACAATTTTAAAAATCTGTTGTGTTACTAATATCCAGAGATCAAATCCTAATCCTGCTGGATGTAGTCAGGATTTTTACAACCTTACTGCATTAGTAACTTCTGATTTTTAACTCACTACTTAACCACCAAATCTCCTTTAGATAGTTTCACTTAGAAGAGTTTTCCTTTGTCCTCCTTTTTAAACACAGCAAGGCGAAAGTTTGCTGGTTACATTCACAACCCCTGAATGTGTTTCAGGGGTGAGTGACTGATCTTTATAAACAGTATATTGGCATTCTCTATAAAGAATCCTGGGACCTTTCTGGGCAAAGTATGTTTCTTGGATAGGTGGTGTAACCAGCTGAGTAGCAAAAAGTTAAAACTTACAGAAACATTCCTATTTTCCTTAAAAATGACCATAACATATGGTATGCCCTACATGTCCAAGAGACAGACATACACACATAGTTATTTGCATTTACTTCTGTTATTGATAGTCTACAATTTACTTCAGCTGCAGCCTTCCATAATAACTGTCTGCTTGCTATGTGCTTGGGAAACTATATACTGAACTATATACTGAATTTTTACAACTTATTTGGGTTCCTTATTCAACTCACTATGTTAGGAGGCCCCTACGCTCCCTGTAGATAACAAAGAAACAGGCTTATTTAGGAGGAGACTTAGAAGACCCTATGTTCCCCCCTGAAAAAAAGCCTGGGTCTTTCCACTGACTCAACAGAGAGATTGGGGATTTCTCAACTTGGATATTTAAACTGAAGTTGAAGGGTTTGACTATACCTCTGAAATTCTTGATCTGTTATAACTGACTTCTGGTGATGGACAACATCCAGATGGCTACAACACACTGTCTTAAATGTGTTACTAGGTTTTAGCAGTTTTGAAAATGCACGGTCTGCCTGTAGCATTTGCTGGCAGAAAGAAGATAACCATGAGTGACTCAATTCATTTTTTTTCAAAGATATTCCAAAATATAATTATGGTTATGTATCTGCTCTGAATAGCCTTTGAATATTTAAATATTGAGAAAATTGATGGCAGACTGAAAGGCTTACAGAACTCACCATAGGAATAGTTCATCAGAGGAATGAGGCTCTGACAAATAACATGCTGTCCTCTACATATTATATCTACTTCTTTTCTATCAATCTGAGAGATGCATTTTCTTGTTTTTCTTGGTGCAGAGTGGAATAGAAAAGTTGTGTGAAGCTTATAATGGAGAATATAAAGGCTATTCTATTAGACAGGTCGAAGTGATACATAAAGGCATGAAGGTGGAGAAACGGAGAAGAGCTATGACACTGATAATACCATTTTACAATTTCTTTTACCAGTTGGAGATTGTTTTCAGTCTCAGAAAACTCCCAGAAATTAGGCAAAACCAACAGACAGTACTGCCTTTCCTAACTGCCTAACGAAAACATTGCACACCTAGTACTATTCTTCAGCACAATCATCCATACCTTTACAACCCCATTTGGTTACCTTTGATTATAGTACCCCTGGAGACCACTCAGAAGCTTCTGCAAAATATGGCTGCCCACTTGTCCAGTGCTGAGACCAGCATCGTACTAATTTTCAAGAGCAATTAAAGATGCTGATTTTAATAATCAAATAGAAAATGTTTTACATAATGCATTCCTAAATGACTATTCTTTCTCACATGGGCTGTAATGTCTGTAAATTTGTAAAGTGCTTTGAATTTTTTTAATATGACTGGTGATAGCAAAAATTAAGTTAGCATTACATTATTCTCAGCTGTTTGATTCGGAAAAGTGTAAAACCGATGTGTTTTCTAAATATCTGAGCAATCACATAACAGTTAAAACCATCTTATCATTGTACGTCATGGAAAATACATACCTGAAAAGGCAAAGAATTATACTTCCTGTTGTAAGAGCAATCAGGGATACACTGTGTCCAAGAGTATAAATTGCCTTCACCCTTACGTAGAAGTTGACCTGCACAGAAAAATATATATGCAGAAACCACTTACTGATATGTAAAATTGACTGTGAAATAATATAATTTTCCATTAAATAGCTCTGAAGGCTAAATAAATAGCATTATTTTCACTCTTTGCTCTACAGTACATGATGAGAATGTTTTGTCTTTATTCCAACGTATTTTTGTAATGGAAAATCTCAAGCCAATTGATCTCAGTAGAAAATTCAGCCTCAGGAACTCAAAACTTAGACAAGACTTAGCTGGTACAATTTCAGCTGATTACTCCATGTCAATGAGGTCAAAGATAGTGTCAGATTCATCAACTTCCATAAACACAATCAAACTGGGAAGAATGAGCCACAGTTTGAAAGAATGGATTATCTCTGAAAGAGAGAATCTCTCTCAGTCCTTCTGCTCCAGTGTACTTCGTTATGCATTTATACATGAGTTTAATTTTAAAGACACATTTAAGTCTCATTAATTTCCTAATCTAAATGTTCAAATACTTTATTAAATTGTGACCCAAACAACCCTTTCTCTCTTTAGTAAAGTTATTTGCTAAAACTTGGAAAGGAAATTTTTCAACAGAGGAAAAACAGACTGAAGTGCACAGTTTGCTGATTAACTGCAGTTATCTGTAAATTTACCAGTAACATACTACATTAAACCCTATTTTGAATTACATCAAGAAAAATAATGCTAAATACTCTCAGAATTAAGCCGCTTCTTCATTTATGCCTACAATAGTTATTAGACTGACATTGTTTTCCACTGAAGTTAGATAAAATGTTAAGCTTGTAAAGTTTTTTACTAAGTTATGAAATTAAAGGTTTTAATAGCAGTGTAGAATGTGCTATGTATAAAAGACAGAATTTCAGTATTTAGTGCACATGGTTATATCACCTTCTCAAACAATGTTTGTAAAAAGTAGCAAGGAAGCAATACTTTTAAATAAACTAAGATGGCAAAAAGAAAAGCAAATCACTTACTATATTTATTTTTATATCATATAAAAGGCCAAGTGAAGAGGTAACTTTAGCAATCCCAATTCATGATGAAATGAGTTGGACATTCACTTAGCAAATATTGCACAGATATGGAAGAGACTAAACGAAATGCTAAATGAAGAATCTTTACACAATCTTGGGTTGCAAACATAGTGTAAAGCTTAGAAATGGTGCACAGCGATTCCACAACATGTTCCATTTGTTATCAACTTGTTTGCATTTGCAGACCCCACTAAAACACGTTTCTACTGAGTGTACAAATGGTCTCTAAATCAAAAACTCAACATCTACTGTGTAAATTTGCAAAAGAAGTTGCAATGACAATGAATCTCCATCGTTTCATTAGAGTAGTTTAATTTCTTTTTAAACTCATAAGTCTCTTTTTTCTCTCATCCTTCTCTCCCTAAAGGGAGATGCTCTCACTTCTCTGAAGGGGAGAGAAGTAAAAAAAGTAAAGAGCATCTGTTGTTTGTTTTAGTGGCCACCCCAGCTCAAACCACAACAACCACCAGGACTCCAAGGTCCCTCTCTGCAGAGCTGCTTTCAAGCAGGTCAGCCCCTAACCTGTACTGGTGCATGGGGTTATTCCTCCCCAGATGCAGAACCCTACACTTGCCCTTATTGAATTTCATTAGGCTCCTCACCAGCCAACTCTCCAGCCTGTCCAGGTCTCGCTGTATGGTGGCACAGCCTTCTGGTGTGTCAGCCACTCCTCCCAGTTTTGTGTCATCAGCAAACTTGCTGAAGGTACACTCTGTCCCCTCATCCAGGTCACTGATTACTATATTGAACAAGACCAGACCCAGCACTGACTCCTGGGGAATACCAATAGTTATAGGCCTCCAACTGGACTCTGCGCCCCTGATCACATCTCTCTGAGCTCTGCCATTGAGCCAGTTCTCAATCCATCTCACTGTCCACTCATCTAACCCGCACTTCCTAAGTTAACCTTAGTACCCAGGACACCTGCATGGCAGATGTGACAAAGGGCCTCTTTGCTGGAATGGCAGTGACGAGTCAAACACCACTAGATACCTGTGCTTGGGCCATCACATCAAGCCCTGTTTCCACACACTGATGATTAGACACCTACATCTCAGGTAAATACCCCACTTCCGAAACTTTGATTCGCAAGTTAAATTTCAGCCTTTCAGGTTTTAAAATATGTGGTAACTATGTGAATGTAAATGACTGGAAAGAATTTGATGTGGTTGACTGTGTTGGCACAGACATGATTGAGAGACCCAAGAAATTTGTTCCAGCACCTACTCTGACGTTCTGAACACAGACAGCCAAGTCAGTGCCCACCAGATAAGAAAACCTGATGCACAGGGTGAAATGTTTCACATTCGTCTTCTACTCTGAATGAGTAAGAACAAATCTCTTGTATTCTGATCACTTCTTCTGATGCAATTATTTTCAATTCAACAAGTTCACTGCTTATAAAACAACCACCACTTTTGTTATCATATAATCCCCTCACCTATGTATTGCATTTTTATGATGTTAATAATGCTTTAAAAGGCCCACCCATACCAGATGTAGCCAGAGTTTGTATATTCTCCTAATTTTTGTCTTGCCTTGGAAGTTTTTGTTTAGGAAATATGTAAATTGTTTGGTGCCAGGTATATCAAATTTATATCTATGTTTAGTCTGCATTGCCTTTGCTGACTTTTTCCATATTTTTGCCCATCTTCATTTCAGAATGATTGCCCTGCTCCTACATTCTTTTCCTTCCCCCACTCCTGTCCTAGACAGAGCACCCATTATACTTTCACAAATTAAGAATACAAAATCAACTGATTTACAGACTCTAACAATCCACGCTTATTATAGTATTTAGATGGCATGCGTTAAGATTTTCATAGGAATGATTCTGGACCAGAAGTCATTATTGGGAAATTGCAGTCAGACCAATGATCCCATGGGAAAGCCTTGATTCTGCTTATATGTTCTGCATTGCTTCATGTCAAGAACAATTTGAACTCAATATGTGTTTTACTTCCCCTTTTCTTGGAATCCATTACACTGAGTAAAAACACTGAAATTTATCTGGTTTATGTAATTCAACTATATTTTCATTTTTTTGTGGAATTTTTTTTTTTGAGATCTCTATAATGTTAATTTTAGGATAGCCATTTTGCCTTCCTGTAAATGTTTTCCATGCTCAGGAAAGCACAGCCCCTCTTTACCTCCTCAGAACAAGTTAGAATAAAGTGCAGGACAGTACAGTAAAGAAACAGATGCACTAATAGCTACTGATTTTTTGCAAGGATGAGGCCATCTGAGCTAGGTATCAAGATTCATTTAATAACCAATGAATAGAAGCAGCATGTCACCCTAAGACAGGCATCTAAATAAATTTAGAAGGATAGTGAAGCAAAAACATCTACTTATTCTTCATTAAGTATGAATGGAACCTAGAGAGACTAGTGCAGATACAGATGACAGACGTCTAAAGTTAGACAACATGACTCTGTCCCAGGAGCTTCTCCACTGATTTGGTCAGCTTTCCATCGGGCAGTAAAAGCACTACAACAGTTTGGTTTTTATTTCCATTAAGATTTTTTTCCTTTATTCTTTTTTTTCATCTTGTTTTGAAGGCCAACATTTGAAGTCTGGCATTTGTTTTACTTTTATTTGGAATTCCAAATTTCCAACTGAGGTCCTACTCTCAAGGGATTTCTGATACCACAAGTCTATTTTCTCAGTAATAATATTATGAAGAAAAACTACAACATATTCTTTTAAAACCTTTCAAATAACTACTGATGACTAGGTGAAATGAATAAGGTAATACTCACTTAGCTTAATACATTTAACAGTGGGATATAATCTTTCTAAAAGGTAGGCAACTCAACAGAATTACTCATTGTCTCCCAAGATGGGGGGAGTCAATGGAGAAGAACACTCTTGTACACTATGATTCATGTGATTCGTTGTGGCAATTCAAAGAAATTAGGATGATATAATTTCCACCCAGGCTCCAAAGACTAGATCTCCTTTGACTGTAGAGAAGGCTTACGCTGTCTGGATTAAATGTAGATGAGTGCATTGTACAATCTAGTCAGATGAAATTCATCTGACTTGTAATTCTAGTCATGCAAAAGTACTTATTTTTTGCTTACTTTTCAAAAATCCCAGGTTTGTGATGTGTCCTTACATTAGCAGCCATCATACTGTTACTGGTAACTGCACACAGTCCTAGTGAATCTGTAACATAACAAGCGTGTATCTCAAAGCTGCTGAAGACTCATGAAAAAACCCACAGTAGTGCTTGGTACAGAGAAATGACATGGAAGGGAGTGAGGAGGCATTTTTGAAGGGTAATTTACTAAAAGGTCAGGTGTCAGAAGCTATTGATTAAGCTATGCTTTAAATACTGTTTCCCCATGGAAATATAAAAAAGTTGTGGATTTTAATCTTGTGTTGCACCATTCTCATAATAGATAGGGGCTCTAATATGTATGTACAGCACACAGATGACGTATACTTTAGAAGTCAGTTAGAAATTAAGGCAATTCAAGTAAACCTAATTTAAATAAAATTAAATAAAATGTTCATCAATTCAGCTTACTTCAAAACCACATAGTTAAACTTATTAAAGTTTTCAGGTAGCCAGAGTTTCAGCCTCACTCTTTTTAATCATTTCTTCTGTTGTAATTTACGTTCATTGAAAGCAAGACACTGCTCAAAAGGAGCTGTCATTCTCACCAGACGTAAAGCGAGCACAGAGAGAGCACAGAGCATGTAGTGAGCACAGCTCCAATTCTAGCTGCTGTAAACCGCAGATGTTATTTTTGTTCAGAATATCTGTGCTTGTCTCCTAAAGGATAACTTGCAGAAGACAGTAGTGCAGAATGATTATATAGTATGTAAAAGAAAACAATATATTTATTTTAATCTTGTTTTTTAATAGCATCTCTGCGTTGCATTTGTTTGAGGAAAAGTTTTGATAAAAGCAATAATGGCTAAAAGCCCTTCTCTAACACATTTTTTTGTCTTATAATCTATGTCCTAGATCCATGTCTCCCCTTAGTGCATCACCATATAACTTACCCTCTAATTCCTGAGATGTGAATCTAAAGTCAAGTAGGTAGAAGGAGAGAGAAACAATATCACTGAGAGGTATTTTTTGCCTGATGGACTCCTTCCCTTATGAACAAAATACTATCTGCTGTTTTTACCAATAAAGTACACTGCATAAAGTTCCTGACTGAGTTGTCTGTAATAATGCCTCCACAATGTCCCGGAGAATTTATATCTAATTCATAACCCTACGGTGCTCATGGTTAAGTGGAAAAAATGTTCCTTGCGGGTCTGCTCTTGACTGGCCTGGATAGACTATGATCTGCCATCATGCTGCTAAGTTAACTGACTTTGGAGGCTCTCAGTTTGCAAAAGCATCTAATAAACAGACAAAAGGAATAACATATGAAGGAAAAAAATTAAGGATGTTATTTTAAAAAATTATTCATAAACATTCGGACAGAAGGAAAGCAGCTTAAATGGATTTGCAGGCAGTCTCAAAATTCAACACAAATTTATCTAACAGCACTTCTGAGATTATTTTTCTGTGTAAGGAGTAAATTTTGAAAGTCTGTAGTAAAAGCACCTGCCAAAGGGAATAGTGAATAGTCTAGAAATCCCCTGAAGGCAGTAAAGGATTCCCACTAGAGACATCCTTTACTCCAGTTCTCTCATGCTTCAGCTATTATCAACTTGCAGTCCTTGAGAGAGCATCTAAAGGCCAACTCTGTAGCACTGAAAGGAAATACAGGAGCCATTATATTTACATTCTCCCAAGAGTCATACCCTCTCTATATAAGCCATATATCACCTCTTGAAGTAGGAACTATGCCAGATATATTCACTAAGTTCATAGAATTGAAAGTTGAAGGTCAGTTTTTGAAGGCATTATAAAACCCCATTATTCAAGTTGGGAGCTGGACTGTTTGTCTAATAACTCCAACTGTGGATGTGGATGCATAAATTGCATTCAACTGCATAAACTTACCAAAACTGTTGCTGTCTATAAACAAACTCACATGGCAGGTGTTGATAGCACAGAACTGAAAATATTACTTTAAATATTCTTCAGGCACTAGACTATATAATAAGAGAGTGTTTTGCACTCTGGCATAAAGAGAGTAGCTGTGGTTCAAACAGCATTGGGTTGATGGAAACATGCCCAACAAAAAAGTTGGACTTATTTCTTTTTCTTATTATTCTATACCATCTTGAAAAATCTGTCTAGATTTGATTGCAGAAAAACTCCATTGACTGACTCTTGTAAAATTGGACTCATTTTACTTGTATCTGATTTCAGAATTCTTAAATGAAGGAAAAAAAGGTGAAACTCTATATGAACTTTCTAACAAAACTTCAGTTGTCCAGCCACACTGATGTAACTGCGCCTCTAATTTAGCCTCTAGCTATGTACTCTGAGCTTCACAGTAACTGTCAGGCAGCCTGGATGTAAAATTACTCCTGTCACTTCTACCCACTAGGGAGAAGAGGAAAGGTTGTCTTCCTCCTGAAAAAACCACATTATTTAAAATAATGTTTCTGGCATTCTGTACAGATGCATGACCCCTACACCACTAAAACCAAAACAAGAATCCTGTGTACTTTTAGTCCAGCATAACAGCTGTCCCTGTCAGCAGGACTGAATCTATCTGCTGGCTATTCATCTGCCAAACGGACGAACATGGAATAGCTACATGGAGGGATAAATCAGGGTTGAAGCTGATCTGCCAAGAGTATTTTAGCATTACCTTAATACCGACCATGGTCATTTTGTTCAAACTAAGTACAAGCAAATAGAAACAATTACACAATTGAAATTATTGTATCATACAACACAGATTTTCAATTATTCTCTATTCTACACTTGAAATTGTGGCTAGTGAGTTCACTTCTTTCTTTCAGGCCATTTTACTGCTCTAGCATTAGGATGGGTAAATGTTTAAAAATTTTCTACTGACCAAAAAACAAACTAAAACTATTGCAAAGCTAAGTAAACACTACTACATTTTGAATCCATTACATCAAAAATTATAAATATGTAAATTCAGGTGTTATGATTTCCAAAAGGAAGCAAAAATTTTAGATGATTAGCATGAAGCACTTTACCAGACCCAGCATCAAAGAGGATTCAATCATACTGCTACTTGAATTTCCTGTATGAGCGGAAATAGAAGTGTCTTGATTTGCCTGTAAGACCTCTATAACTCCTAGTGACTGAACAAAAAAATTAGCAAATGGTGTTCTGAAATTCTATGTTTATTAAATATACATACAACCCCCATAAAGACAAAGGATTAAGTTCTGCATTGTGTTGTGGCAGTTGAAAACCAGGAAATTACTTTAGATTAATATTGACTCAGTTACAGCTATTAAGTATTTGTCACTACCCTGTATTTTACATAGGACCATTTAGAAACAAACTCCTTATACTGTATTGCTGCAAAAGAAACAGGCAAAGCAATTCCAAATGTGATGGCACATAAAAATCAATTTCTTTCATGTAAGATGGGCATATTTCTTATTTATATATGGGCATATATTTCTTATTTACTGTTCTGTGTGAACCATAATTAGCCAGTTCTCAATTAAACTTCAGCTTTAATCTCTGGACTTAATAAAAAAATTGAAAGATTAGCAGGAGTAAAATGAGTGCAAAGAGGCATGGACTGACCAAAACAGAATTTAAAACTAAATTAAAATTTTAAAAGATTTTAACACAGACTAAATATCAAAACCCATTTAGGTTTTGTAAATGTATTCAAAGCATAAATAGATGCAAGTCATGCATACGAAACTGAAATGCCATTATGAAATAGAAATTGAAATAGCATGAAATTTTCTGCATGTCTAACAAAAATAGTACTTTTGCAACAGTACTAAGAACAGCTGGCCTCTGCAAAATATTCACATGATTATCTGAGCAATACTGATTCAAAAACTGAAATCCAATAATTTACTTTTAAAGTTTTGAGGAAAATATTAAAATTACAGTCACTAAACTAAACTCAATAGGTAGTTAGGCGCAGCAAAAATCAGTGGTTTATGATTTTCAGAACAATTTTATGGAAACGTTTACAGAATCTGTAACTGCTTTCTAGACTACAAAAACCTAATCCTAAAATATTTCCCTTTTTCCTTATTTTTGTGGCTACCTAACATTAACAGGTTTTAAAAAAGCACAAAAAACCACATGTATAAAAATAAATTGGATTAGTACAAGTTTGTGTAATTAGTGTTATCTTCAATACACTTTTTTGTAAAATCTATTCTTACACAAACTTGTGTTTTGTTTTCTTAGAGCAGACACCTTTTTCTGCTAATGTTTCCTTTAAAGTTTGTTTTATGTTATTTCTACTAAGGTCAGGAGACAGCAGTCTTCTGTTTATTTACAGAATAGACATAGCACAGAAGTTTCCCAGGCAAAGTTGACAGTTACCCAGTGGATCTTTCAACCTCTGCCTTGGTTTGGAAGGACCTCTAGGGGTGAGAGGGTAATTCAGTGCTGAAGGACAAAACGCTCTGAAGAAAGTTTAGGGCTTGATTTTTTGTCCGAAGGAGTTTTGCTATTGACCAGATGTCACCCTTAACATAAAAGAAAAACACGCACCTCTTTATTCATTTAAAGGAAAGTATAATTGATCACTACTAAAGTATTTATGATCATTATCATCCCAAGTGGCTCTTCATTTTATTTATTCTGTGGGCTAGTATATTCCTGCAACACTGTATGTAAGAGAGTTTAGCATTCACAGAAATGACTACTTACAAGTATATTAAAATTTGGTTTTACGCTTTCATGATACATGTGTCAGAGTACATTCCACAATATCCAAATATTCATACTAGAAGAACATATCAGAAAATCTTAAACTGTACAAACACTGTGAAATCAGAACTGGGCCCAGCAAATTAGTTCAGTGCTTTAGAAAGACTGAAATGAGCAAATGCAAATAGAAGTGGAATAAAGAAACCTAGTTCTTTGCTTTTGCAAAATGAACTTCAATAACAGAGTAGCCATTTCTAAAGTCTTCTAGTAGTTACTTACAAGAGAATAAATATAAACTGAGATAAAGAGATGGATTACATGTTGTGGACAATTTACTTTTTTCTTATTGGGCACTTCAACACTTTTTTAAATGGTCCAGAGCAGAAGAGAACTTACCAAAACATATATATAGTAAAATTGGTATTCTTTATGGTATTTAATAATCTTTATGCAAGTAATTAATGATATCCCTTTTCTGATATGTTTCTCCTTCAATTCACCTTAAGCCTAAACATCACCCAAAAAAGATGGGACCAGTATTGCCTTAAGTATCTCTTAATAATAGTAGCATCACTAAGTAATGAAAAATGCAGAATGCAAAGTAAATAAATATAGCATGACTTATAGGTACACAGAAAAAGCATTGGTAGATGGCTGCCCTGCATTATGTTTTGTTGAGAGGGAAGGTTTCAATTTATACTCAATACAAGCAACCCATTAGTCCAGTGCAGTGATCCACTTCACAGACAGTACTAATGCATCTGTTTTCTAAAGGTAGCTACAGACATTTAAGACAGTGTTTGTTTGTGTCAGTCCCGACCTCACTGGCTTCACTCCACTTGGCTTGGGTGGTGCATCTGCATCCGGTGGTGGGGAGCACACCCAGGATGTTATCTGTGACAGCAGCCTAAGAGTGAATGCTTCAGGAAACTGGCCAAATAGGGGAATACTTCTTCCACAGATAATGCTTCTACTTTTGCACAAACTGCAACAATATCACCCCATTTAACAGCCCTGAGCATCTTCCTACGAATTTGTCTTTGTATGACCCTGTGCATTCAAATCACATAGCCTGTAACTTGTATGTATTGGTATTTGTGTGATCTAACAAACCTCAGGCCAATTCACACTAAGATTAGACAACTATATGAACTGACCCAGTCATTATTTTAAGTAAAGTGGACACATTTCAGTCCTTTACATGCACCAGGCATCTTGCCGTATATTAATAATGTTGACAGAGAGTTTAATACCCTCTGAGGACAGCTAGGACACATCTCTAGCTTGTTCTGTCTCGACAGAAGATGTCAAAATATATCCACATGAAAGGAAAGACTGTGGTGAGGCTTAGATTGGGTTAACACACCTTGACATGTGTTTCCAGCATGGTCAGATAAAGCTATTCATTTTCCCATTGTGCTGCCATGACCTCAACAGAAATATAAAAGGGAAAAAAAAAGACACTTATTTGATGAATCTAAACCTTGAAGGTTAGCAGTAACTAGTTCACTTATAGGAAAGAGACTGGAAATATACACTAAAGCTTTAGATCTACAGTTTGACGTGATAACAACATACAGATAGTTTGTTCAGACACTTTTATAGTTGTCAAATTGATTGCCTATAAATACAGAGAGGAGCACTAAAGAATACTAACAGAAGACCTAACATAAAATAAAACATTCTATTCAAGGGTGCTGTATCAGGAACTTAGAGTTAATTTCAAAATGTTAAGCAAATAGCTTCTTTTTATGGAACCTGCTAATATAGCATTTGACATGGCATAAAAATTGAACATTTTAACTCTGAGTAAAATCAATGCAAACTGTAGAAGCTGACAAGTTCTTTCACACCCTGAACAATATCAGTCAACTTGGCAGAGAAATAACAGATGACGTGCTTGTGGTATTTTTAAATAAGCTTTCTCATTTCAGTGCATTTTCAGCATAAAAATTTGGTACCTATTCATAAATTGCCTGTTGAATATTTGCTCACCAAACTCTGTCATTTAAACCTTTTCTAGAATATTCAAAACTACCCAAAATAGATGCACATCTGGATATATATGTCTGCATGTATGCATATACATAAAGAAAAAACATGTATAGAAATAAGACCCTTTGAAGTGAAGATACAAGTCCGTATCCTAAAAGACAGCAAAAAAAAAAAAAAAAAAAAAAAAAAGAGGAATAAATACTTAATTAGATCTATAATGGAAATTCATTCAGCAGTGAAGATGCAGGCACCAAACTGACACCAGAGACAGTTTCTACCTACTCCTTTACCATTGTCTTCAGAGACAGCATACAGAAGAAAATTTAAAACTTATCATAAGAAAAGTATTTTGCCACCTTCCCTAAGATATGATGTCCTTAGTTACTGTAACTTCAAGGGCAACCTCGCACATCACCTACAAAGATATTGTTGCATGGTATTTTTGTGTACAAAATATTTCGTATCCATATACTTAGGATTTAATTTTTATTCTTTTTGTTCAAGTTCTAGGTCAAATAAAAATGAACTGCACTGATTTATGTTGTGTAAAGATTTTTTGTTTTGAGGTGCTACCACTGAGCGCTAAGATCCGAATTCAAGAAAACATCTTTCCGTGTAACAGTTGTCTGATGCAGAACCTTAAATGCCTCCTGAAATCTCACAACTGAATGATACTTGCATTTTTTATATTGTCTCTCACGAAGAGATGGATTTAAAACATGCTTTTCTGTTACCCTTTTCAGATTTTTTTCCTCGTAATTTTTGTGCTTTCTTCAACTACAAAATATGTAATATTTGCACAGGAACATCTTATATTCTGACAAGCCAGCACTGTTGTATCCACTTTTTGACCTGTCAACTTTAAGGTTAGAAAACAATTACTGTCTTATCCCACTGAAATGACCAGTTTATGATCCTCAGCCAAAGAATATTGCTTGAGCAATGACACTGGTACTTAAGAAAAAAAGACAGAGCCCTTGAGCTATGTTGCTTGAAATGCAATCAGTACTTGCATTCCCCTTTCCCTCCCTGCAACATGCATTTGTTCTGTATACTATCTATATTACATATCTATGATATTCTATCTATCTATTGTACTTCTGTTAATAATTTTTTCAGTACCTATTCTCCACATCTCTCTGCTGGTTTTCATCCTCACTGGTTTATTATTTGCTCCTTTCCAGGCTTTTGTAAATGTTGCTACTACTTCCTATTTCCAGCTTCTCGAGGGTCATTCCTGCAAGTATAGTTAACTTGCATGTCATTCTTCTCCTTCAAATTACTAATGAATATGTCAAACAAGAACAGCTTTTCTATTATACTAGTTCATCTGCTAATTAAGTACTTCTCACTACTTGAACTGTTATCTTTTATTAATTTGAATTTTTAAGTATTGACCCATTTTCACTCCACATGACAATGTCTGCGTTAAATGACACTGTTTTAAAATGGCTGTTTTAGCAGTAATATATGTGCGTCCCCAAACTGTCAGACAACACCAATGTTTTAGAATCTGTCCTCAGAGAAGTTGGGAAAACAACATACCCTATCCATTTTCTTCGGAAGTATTTAAAAGACATGTAGATGTAGTGCTGAGGGACATGGTTTAGTAGTAACTTGGCAGTGCTATGATAATGGTTGGACTTGATGATCTTAAAGGTCTCTTCCAACCATAACGATTCTATGATTCTACTCTATTCTATTCTATTCTATTCTATTCTATTCTATTCTATTCTATTCTATTCTCAACTACAGTAATGGATGGGCTTTTAAATACAGAGAGATGGCAAGAACTGCATGTCTTAGCTAGAATCATGCACATCTCTGCAAACCAGACATAACAGGTCTGCTAGAGCTATTCCACACATACTGAAATCCAGAAAACCTCACCACCCAAGTATCTTTACTCATGAGAGGACTTCATCTGTTCATGACAACAAGAGTTTAACTGACACTACAAGTGCATCCCTGTAAACAAAATCTTGCTCTTTTACCCTCAGCAGAAAAACAAATAGAAAATAGGTACAACGTTTTGGAAATAGTACTTCCCTTAACAAAAAGAACAAGAAATAGGATCTGCAAAGTGAACAAATTCATTTTTCCAGGTACCTTAGTAGCTTTTTGAACCACTTCTAACTGCTAACACAATGTAAAGTTCAATATAAATTTGCAATAATTCCAATGACCTAAATTCATTCTATTTTACTTATAACTTAAGCACATACCAGCAATCATATGGTGCATGTATTATTAGCAGATTATCACAGTATTAGGATTTGTTATAATAGAAATAGTTCTAGAAATAGTTATAATAGAAATGTTCTAGAAATAACACAATGAAAAACATACTGTGCATAAGCCCAGTAACACTGCAACATTAGAAATACAGATGTATTACTGCAATTACCAACTGTTGATAGCCTTGAGTTTCAAAGTCACTGAATTCTACATTTCTGATTTTATCTTATATGACATCTGCAATCCAAGCACATGGCAACAATGCCTCCAAAAATTACTACGATTTCCATTAATTCTGATAAAGTAAAACGGGAATTATTTAGAAGCAGAGTATGTCTGATAGCTGTATTGAACACCGGCATCTAAGTGGATAGAAAAAGTATTTTTCCTACCTTATAATCATCCTCATAGTCATTATATCCACAAGTACTTAAGATGTCAGGAAAAATATCTGACCATCCATTACTCGTACAATTTTTGCTAATATTTCCTGTAAAGCAAAATTTGAGAGTTTAAATTAGAAAGATTCAAAAGTCTCCTCATCAATGAATCTTTAGACAATCTAACTTTGTCATTCCCTGTTAACATGCTGTATTTCTTAGTACTCCTGTTAGAGCAACCCAGCCATTTCCTCTCACGTGCTTTTCATTCATATTACTTTGGCTTTTACTCTTCCTCTGAATTGCCTTCGCACTAAAGAAAAACAAAACTAATTCCAAGCTGCAATGGCAGGCTTCAGCTTTGCTATAACAGCTATTTCTGTTACATCTGCAAAACCCTGTAATATTTTGCTGTTTTATCTAAAGTATTCTGGAGGGAGTCTTTCAGCTCATTCTCTAAAGGGGATAATTTGTAGGTAAAGTAATTTGACAGAAAAGTAATTGAAGTGAAAGTTGTTCTAACCTATTTAAGCTTTTCTGAGAACATAATGCCAAATGATCTACTGAAGAGTTATAAAATCTCTTAGATATTATGGTGATGAATTACTGCTACAGTAAATGTTGGTAGAGTTGGTAATGCACTTTAAAGGTCAAAATATGTGATCGGTTGAAGAACAAGGAAATAAATATGCATGCTGAATCTCACTCTTTCAACCAATCACTGAAATGACGTAGCACTAGGAATGTACAGGAGATGTGCAAGTATGGTTGGAAAGGAATTTTGAACACCTATTAATTTCAGAAAGGATCTTTTGGTTGGAACTGAGCAAAGAAGTTGACTCTTTTCCCAGATGAAGTCATGCAGATTAGATGGGGGCAACCCATGATTCTACTCCTTAATCTAATTAATACGAACTAATGTTCATGCAATATGGAACTGCTTCAATAGGAGAAAACTGAAGAGCCTGATGTCAGAATAAAGCATAGTCATTAAAATTATTATAACTTACTCTTACAATGTTAAATCATAAGTAACTTCCTCTGACTTTCTTACAGCAATTTTTATATCCATGATACTTCAAATCTGTAACAACACACTCGTCTTTAACTTACTTAAAGATGCCTGGTTTTCACCACACAAGAATAAATTTATGTGTTACAGATCAGCTTTGGCCAAGAATGACCAAAAGTGTTTATATACACTCCAAACTAAAGCTTTTGTGATTTTTATCTTGCTGATTGGTTACTGGAATTTCTTCTTTGCATAGTGTCTTCAGTGGAAAGCTGTAAATATCCTTCAAATGGTTGACCAACCAATAACCAAATCTTTCTAGCTTATAACAAGGCCTTGACCTGAAACCACAGTGTCTCCTCAAACAACAGGGCCACTTCTGCTATTTGGCACAGACACGGAATTTTTTAAAGAAAATGTAACCTATTTATACACTCTGAAGAGTCATCACTTTAAAAGTACATCAACTTCTCTGACTAGGCAGAGCAGAGGAATGTGCTAACAGAATCACAAATTACGTCAAAGCCAGCTTTTGCAAGAAAAAGACTGTTGGGTTTTAGACTCTATCTACTCAAGATGCTGAAGTATTTTCTACTATAAGTACTGTTAAGACCTTCTAACTTAAAGACAGTTAGGCAACGTTCTGTGGAAAACATTTTTTATTTCTATACCATCGTTCCATGCAATTAAGTATTTCAGACAGCAACGTCATTTAAAACCTATAACTTGACACAGACATTTGAATAAAAAATTCACAGAATAACTTTCTGCTAGTCATATACTCACATCATTATATACAATAAAGAAAAAACATTACAGGTTAAAATGATTGCTTTTACAGTAGAAAGTCATTTAATATGTCAATTAATTATGTGGTATGCCTAAACTGTAACCTTGACCATCACAGAAGAAATTAAGAGCCAGTTCTCCAAAAGTTGTAAAGATGAGAAGACAACTGTTTTTTTTTTTAATTCACAAATTAAATTAAGAAATCTTTTAAAGAATTGATGTTATTTAAAAGCCTACTTATGATTTGGAGTACTTCCATAAAAAATAAGGATCACCTTGTAGTAGAATTTTAATTCCTCTTAAACCCTGAAAAACGTAAAACATACATCTCAGAAATCTGGCTAAATAAAGCTAAAAAAAGCGTTATATTTCTTGTTTAAAAATATTTTTATAATTTCCTGATGTAAGAATCAAGTGAATTTGAAATGTGCTGTCTGTGAATTTAATAAATTATATATTGCTGAGCATAAATGAATTTTTAAGGTGCTGAGATACTTAGATCGTAATAGAATCAACCATGCAAGATGTTTGCTGTCTTATATCTGAAGGAAGAAATTACAGAAAGACGAGATTAAAAAATCCTCTTAATTGAACCTCTAAAAACCCACCCTGTTTGTTTCACAAGAAAGAAGTAAACAGGTAGCTATGAAAAAAGCTGGATTGGGGAAAATTATAGCAAACTATAAAAAGGAAGTGATCCTTCAGCCTTGATGATGCTATACCCAAGTGAGATGGAGTTGTAATACATTGTGAAGGTTTCAGACTTAAATATTTATTGCAGTTGTTTTATAGGAAAATTAAAATGTTATTGTAATATTGTAATATATACGTTAAATATCAAACATTCAAACTCCAGAGAGAGCATGCATGCTTTAGCTTTTGGCAAATAGACAGAAGCAGTGTGATTTAAATCAGATTTTAGATTTTTGATATTTATAAGTTTGTCTTGACTCATGACAACACTTTAATATCTTTCTTTGAGTCATCTAAATACTTTTACAGATTTCACAAGATTTAGTGAAGATTACACATACTTTTCCCTTTATAAACTGTTTAGACTGTCCATGATATACTAATCAAGATTCACCAGCTCTAGGAATGAAAACCTTTGCTCATCTGTAGATTGTTTTAGTTATCTGTTTTTTACAGGAACAAGAGTTTTGAGAATAAAGGTATTTTAGTCATACCCCAAGTTAGCCTCTATGTTAAAAGTAATATTGTTAAAAAGCTCTCCACTGAGACCTCAAAAGCAGAATTAAATCACTGTGATGTTTTGCATCTTTCACCAGCTATTCATGACAAAGGTTTCTCACCTGAGCAAAGGGGATAAGATTTTTCCTGCTGCATTTTGGGATACATATGTGAAATTCTATCTGTGCATCCTCTATTTTTGAAACCACACTAACAAGCCAAAGTGCAACATTAAACCACAGTATGATATATTGACAAGATGGTGCAAAAGACAGTAGACTTGAAACAGTTAAATGTTTCAGTGTTCTGAGGCACTGATGAGCTCTTTTCAAGTTCCATTAAAAAGCAGATTAAAGGTTTCATAATAACTACCTTAAATTGCAATAGTGATAATTTTTAGATATTATGTGTTAACATTGGCTCATTATTCTCATGAAGGCAAGGTAGAGCTCCCCTCCTAAGCACAGAAGGAACAAACTGCATGTGACCTGCTGGCAACTGTTAAAGATGTCAGTCAGGCTCAGCTGCCTTAATAACTAACATAAATAGGTCAAAAAGAGCAAGCAACGTCTTCAGCCTTGATGAGTGTCACTATATCAGAATGCATATTTTGTATCTGACTCAAAGAACACCATATGGACCACAAAGACAATTATTTGGTCTTTTCATGATGTATCAGGAAGAGCTCTTTTAAGAATCTATTATTTTAACTCTTTAAAAAGAAAATAAAAACCTTAAACTGCAATACACACACACCCTTTTTAGCATATTATGTTATAAAATACCAAAGAGAAGCCAGCAAAAAGACACCTTAAAATGAAATACCTGGTTTGCCAGAAAAAAGGCTAAATACTTTTGGACAAGGAACAGTGACAGTTTCTCCAATCTTTGCAGGACGCCAACAGGTGATGTTATCCCAAACTCCAACACATCCTGAAACAAAACCAGCAGTAACAGACTTGAAAGTTCAGTCTGGTCCATGTCACCCTTCTGTATTTATCGTATAAAGACTTGGCGGAAGCTTTTGATAAGTAGTTCAAGAAAGATTAGACACTTTCAAGAAAGTTGCAAAGATGGTATTTTGTATGAAAATGTTAAGGGAATCATAAGATTCTGTTAATTAACCAGCTTATTTTTAGGTCAGTTAATACATTGTTTGCAAAATGCCTTGTTAAAACTATGTTATTTTGACAGACCATGCTAAGAAAAGCTAAGAAAATGTTAAAAAAAGTAAAAGCAGTTCATTGGACTTAGCATCACAAATACAATGGGAGCGCACCCTGATTGGACAACTTTTGGAAAAAAGGGCATGGACTTACAGAATCATCTCTCCTAAACTAAGTAACAGAGATTTGAACAAAGAATGCTTCTGTATATTTATTTAAGGAAAGGCTGTCATAAATGTTACAGACGTTTTATAGTAGCACTAGTAACAAGTAATTATGGTTTTGCCCACACTGCTGTCTCTATAGATGTGACTAAAAAGCAGTACCTTGTGAATGAGAATAAATCTTCCTATAGCCTGCTAGGGGCACTTGGATCAAGCATGCTCTATTTGTTTAAAGGTGACTACCTACAATGCTCAGCGAAGGGTTATGAAGGTTTCTGAATATAAGCCTTATAAAGAATTATGAATACAAAGAAATAATGAAATGTTACTCATCTCAGTTCAAGTTCTCTCTCAAAAAAAAATGATCATGTGCAAAGTTCTGGGCATTTATGTCTTCAAATAAGGCAACTGACAATTTAAATCTGTAATTAACGCTAGAGAGAGAAACAAAACTTTTATCCTACCAGTAATATTAGAAAGTATGAGGGACAGTTTGTTCTCTTCAGTAGAGAACATGAAACTTGGAGAAGGAACTATTCACATCCATGTATAATACTACTCTTCAGAATATTTATAGTATTAGCAATTCACTATTCATTTACTCTGTGCTAGTGTGGTCAAAATCATGCCCAAAATCAAGCCACCTGAGTTAAATGAAGCTGGAAAAGGAATATTTCAAAGTTCTATATTTGTGTTAAACCATCTTAGTGCAATTAAACTTGGACAGCTTGTGTAGACTTAAAGTGCCTACTTTCAAAGTTTAAGTTACTTTCAAAGTACACGTAAACTAGGGAACCCAAGAGCGTGTTACAGAGCCCGCAGTTGGATTTGCCCCTCCGGGTATGTCCCAGCTGCAGCTTGAAGGAGAACCAGTGGCATAGCATTCCCCTGGGCTTTGCTTTTCTTTGGAAGACAACTAAGTGTGATATTTGGGAGGCAGCCTCTGTGCTGTACCAAGAATAGGGTTTGGAGGTTAAAAAAGAAGATGAGAGGAGGATTATGGGCTAAATTCTGCATTTGTTCACTAATTACATAAAGTCATTTTTATATAGTTTCCCAAGGACATGCTATTCTCCAGAGTCATCACTTGTTCATGGGGACTGGGTCTTTCTTCACTCTTCTTAGGATAATACAGCTCTAAATGCAGCATCTGTTCTATATTCAGAAAGATGATGCCAAAAATAAGGGCTTACTAGTGGGAACACTTCATGAAGATTATCTGTGTGTGTAGACAAAATGTAATGCCTTACTCTCCACTGCCTTGTATGCTGTATCAACCTCCAAAGAGGTATGTACCAAATGTTCATTGTTCATTACCTGACACATTCACCCATACTCACTTCAATGCCTTTTCCACTCAAGCACCAAAAACCTCCTAAGAGATCTGGAGATTCCAAATATCCAATCTACCACAACCTCTCTGGACAACCTGCACACACACTCCATGAAGAATTTCGCCACACATCTTATTAGGATTTCCCTTGCTTCAGGTTGCTTCCATTGCTGCTTCTTGTGTTTTTTGGGTTTTTGTTTGGGTTTTTTTGTGTGTGTGTTCACATGTGAGAAGAGTCTGGCTTCATCTTTATAAGCCCATTACACAGATGAAGACAGCAATCAGATCACTCTTCTCCAAGCTGAACAAACCCAGTTCTCACTCAATCATTATATGCTGCATATTCTAGTGCCATCTCCATACCCTCTGCTTTCCTGCTCACAGGAGCCCAAACCTGCACACAGACCTCTGCTGAGATGCAGTCTCAAAAGAGCTGAAGAGACAGACAATTGCTTCTCTTGATCTACCAATTTGGTCATGTGGCACAGTATATGGCTAAACCTCATCTCTGTAAGGGTGCACTGCTGGGTCATGTTTAAATTAATATATTTCTAAAGCAAACACCTGAAATGAGTCAGAAGAATTTAATCCTAAAAAATGTTTATTTCTTCTCAAGAGAGTCTGAAGTTCCTAATTCGGTTGCAGAATCTAGACTGTAGGTACCTGTCTTTACTCTAATCAATCCCACCCTTATTTGCTTAATACTGTGTGACAAACCTCAGCTTGTCAAGTTCTCCAGTCACCTGAAGAGGACTAATTGTTTTAGTTCCTTTAAAACTTTGACTCCTAGACAAATATGTCAAACTCCTTCTTCCACCCTTACCGTAGGGTAAGGGAGATTTATTTAGGACTAGGAACTGTGAGAGTGGCATTATTTTTACCTGTATTCCACAGATGGCTGAGAAGTTCCTGTTCCCATTGAAAATTCACTCTTTTCAGGTTTCTGGTCCTTACCTCTTGAATGTTTTTGGCAACTGACTCGGAATGTAATACTCTTGGAATGCCATAATCATTCCTTTTCTCCTGATGATCATGCAGGGTTTGTCCTTTCTAATGTATCTGCCCCAACAGCTGGTATATATATTTCTTTAGAATTAACTTATGAGTTTTATCTATGCTCTGTTTTATCTGAACACCTTCTACTTTCTCCAGCACTTGTGGCTTTTCTTTTAGCATTAGTAATGACATCTCTGAGGTGATGTTGACTTGGTCATGTACATATAATTTAAGAGATTTACATTTGAGCAGGTCAACTTCATACCCTTTGAAGTCAATGGAACTTAAACATGCTCAGGTGCTTCCTGAGTTGCAGTACTGGATTAAAACCAAGTCCTACATCTCTACGACGCAATACCAGGGCTTATGCAAAATAAAAGAATATTTACTTCAGCCAATTCAGGTCATGCTTCCTTCCCAATTGAGTTTAAGCCAGAAACAACATCAACAACGTGACATACAAGAAAGACAAAGAAACTATTTTCTTCATCTTCCAGCACTCAGGACTATAGTGACAAATTGCAACTCTTCTGGCTTTGATGGATGTAGTGCCTGAGCCAGCATAAAAAAGCCCTGGAGTACACAAGAATAATTAGCATCTTGTGTGACTTCAGACCTTTTTAGTTCATCCCCATTCCCACTAACAAGTGAGAGCTGAGATGAGTCCCAGAAGTGTCCATGCACACCCATAAAAGCTGATGACTTTCACAAATTTTCCCTTTTATTCAGTATACCCTCTGTAAAATGCTGGATTTGCTACAGTTATCTGCAAATAGTTCAGAGGCCTTTATAATTTTTTGCTACACTGCTATATGGACTGGGCTAAGGTTTTGCTAAACTGGCAGCTGAACAACATGGACTTCAGAGCTTCATTAGTACCTTTTCCACAAAAACCCACAAAACTCTTATTCAAGCTTCACTTACATGAAATATTATATAGAAAAATAGAGCTTCAAGACCTATTCCCACCAAAACTGATCAACACAATTTGCATCAGATCTTGAAGTTAGCTTGCAGGAAGGAAATCAGTATACAAGTTTTTGACATTCAAAACATTACAAGTTCAAAACATCGCTAATGCTTTCTGGGGAATGTAATTTTTACCTCAGTTTTTCCTCAGTATTTTAGGACTTTAAGGAATCTATGGCATAGGAGAGAATGATACTTTTTCAGACTCCTTAAATCAAATAGAGGAAATAACACAAAAGATATATTTCCTACATCTAGACTACATTCAGATGCATCAACAATCATGAGAATGAAACTTGAGTGGCTGTCATCAGAATTCCAAGAAGAATATTAAGTTTCAATTTATGTATACACACAAGCTTATTTATTATGGTACAGGAAATCTGAGAAAACTGCTGAAATGTCCTAGAGGCATTTATAGTCACTGAATAACTACAGTGGGCTTCTGAAAACTGGTCTAGGGCTGAATGCTGAAATGATAGTGTTACTGGTGAGCTGCTAGGGGCTGCTCGAAGTACAACTGTTAACAATACGCACTTTTCTGGGCTTTCAACTCACACCTTTGCTCATTTCTCCCTCCTATTACTACAGATTTTTGAAAATACTGTCGTCATATAACTTTTTCTTCTCTTAGCAAAACACACCCTTATACAGAGGTGGGATACAATTAACAAGTGTATTTTTACTACACTTGCATCAATTTGTCTCTTCTATCCCAACAATATGTCTGTATTGTACAGCACAAGCGTAATTGTGCACAACTGAAACTAGCAATTAATTTCCCACTGATCTTGGAAATTCAAAATGTGGCACAACTGGAGACCTTGGTGAGTTTCACAGTTCTTCAACTAGATATTGCTCTTTACCCATCACAGTATCCTTTTACAACAACAATAACATATGCAATATTGTTAGAGGGTGACAGAGCATGATTCACTTCATCCTAAAACA
The DNA here is from genome assembly GCF_964106895.1 of Numenius arquata. Classification (NCBI taxonomy): domain Eukaryota; kingdom Metazoa; phylum Chordata; class Aves; order Charadriiformes; family Scolopacidae; genus Numenius; species Numenius arquata. Next base: position 34,503,554 of record NC_133587.1, on the reverse strand, counting down.
CATGAAAATAGGCCGGATTAATTGCTCCCAACAATTGCCTGTTTCTCCCCTGTGACTATAGAGCAGCCTACAGTCCTATAAATACAGAATCACAGAATCACAGAATCACCTAGGTTGGAAGGGACCCTTTAAGATCATCTAGTCCAACCAATGAAAAAAAAAACCAAAAAAAAAAAACCCCCCACACAACACACCACACACAACCCACACACACACCACCACACCACCCAACACTAATCCATATCCCCGAGCACCATGTCAACTCCTCTCTTGAATACCTCCAGGGATGGTGCCTCAACCATCTCCCTGGGCAGCCCATTCCAATGCCTGATAACCCTTTCAGTAAAGAAATATTTCCTAATATCTAACCTGAACTTCCCCTGGCGTAACTTGAGGCCATTACCCCTTGTCCTATCATCTGTAACTTGGGAGAAGAGACCGACCCCCGCCTCTCTACAGCCTCCTTTCAGGTAGTTGTAGAGAGCGATAAGGTCTCCCCTCAGTCTCCTCTTCCCCAGACTGAACAACCCCAGCTCCCTCAGCCTCTCCTCGTAAGACTTGTGCTCCAGACCCCTCACCAGCTTCGTTGCCCTTCTCTGGACCTGCTCCAGCACCTCAATGTCTTTCCTGTGGTAGGGGGCCCAAAACTGGACACAGTACTCGAGGTGGGGTCTCACCAGTGCCGAGTACAGGGGGACGATCACCTCTCGGGTCCTACTCACCACACTGTTCTTGATACAGGCCAGGATGCTGTTGGCCTTTTTGGCCACCTGGGCACACTGCTGGCTCATGTTCAGCCGACAGTCGACCAACACCCCCAGGTCCTTTTCTGCCAGGCAGCTCTCCAGCCACTCTGCCCCAAGCCTGTAGCACTGCCTGGGGTTGTTGTGACCCAAGTGCAGGACCCGGCACTTGGCCTTATTGAACCTCATCCCGTTGGTCTCAGCCCATCCAGCCAGCCTGTCTAGATCCCTCTGCAAAGCCTCTCTACCCTCCAGCAGATCAACACTCCCACCCAACTTGGTGTCATCTGCAAATTTGCTGAGGGTGCATTCAATCCCCTCGTCCAGATCATTGATAAAGATGTTGAAGAGAACCGGCCCCAGTACCGAGCCCTGTGGGACACCACTGGTGACCGGTCGCCAATTGGACTTCACTCCATTCGCCACCACTCTCTGGGCCCGGCCCTCCAGCCAGTTTTTAACCCAGCGGAGAGTATACCCATCTAAGCCATGAGCATCCAGTTTCTCCAGGAGAATACTGTGGGACACTGTATCAAAGGCCTTGCTAAATACCTACACTGTTGGAAAACAAAGATGTGATAAATGCTTTGTTAAATGTGTCTCTTCCTGCACATAGAATATCTAGCTTGATCAAGCTTGATATTCTACTCTCTCCTCACTTACTCTGTACTACTCTCTGTCCAGCCATTAATTCATTCAGTGTTAGGATTTCTGGACTGTCATCCATCAGTGCTACTTTTCATAAAATCATTATGTACACTCTTATTCTCTGGAACTTTTACACATCCTCTGTATATATAAGCCTGTTTCCTACTATCTCCATCTACTTAATCAATTAAGATACAAAACATACTTATTTCTAGCTTTAAATAAGGTTTTAAGTTTTAGTTCTAATAAGAATTCTACCAGGAATTCTATTTAAAATATCTCATATTTTAAATACAACTTAAAATGCTCCAATGTTTATTTTCATGTCTGCAATTTTCTTATCATCGTTTTAAAAAAATTATTCTAATTAACCAAACATATATAATTATAACATAAATAACACAATATAAAGGATATAATTACATTTATATCCCTTTATGTTCATTCATTGATTTAGTCTCTGTTTCCATCCAGCTTCAATAAATTCTCAAGCCTTGAATGTTTTTGTCCTTTCACCCTGATATGTACACATATAAAACCTGTCCAGCTCTTGATCTGTCTTGGCTCCCCAACTTTTCCTGTGCATCTTTACTACTATACTCTTTACCTCCTTCTTTAGCTATTAATGAAGCTAGCAAAAAGGAAAAAAAAAATAGGCTCTTCATTTCTGTTTCTGTGGTGTCTAGAATACATATAAAAATCTCTTTTCAACCTCTACATTTGCCTCATTTCTTGCTCTGGTGTGTCATTCACAGCATAGCCAAGGAGACAACCAATGTTCCCAGAAAACCTTTGCTCAATGACTTGCTCAAAAGTGTGTCCACGGTGTCACTCCTCTACTGCTCTTCCCTCCTGTTCCTCTAGATGACGTTCTAGATGCTATTCTTAGTTTCAATGAGATCACTTACTTTATTTGAATGCTTAGTCTTTGATGATTGTGATGCATTTGCAAATACTTCATGATGAAAGGAAACGCAATACACTATAAACTATGTTTTGTTTCTCATTTTTTCAGCTTACAGAAGTATTGCCACCACATTCCTCATCCTGCTATCTGAGATCCAGTTTTTGAGCACGTTTGCTTACCTACACGTGCTTCTTCATCCATAAAAATGTGTGACACCGAGTTTGTACTGGCAAGTTTTGTTCACGTATACATTTTATCCATATATTAACCACTAGGTGGCACTTTGCATTTGGATTTTTGAAATTGCCAATTCAAAAGAGTTTTAGCATTTTTTTTAAACTGGCTAGGCGTGCTTGATGTGTGAAACAAAGAGAGAGTGCTTTGAAAATCAGCCAGAAAGTTGTCAGCTAGTCCAGGGTTTGTTTTTCAAACGGGGAAACATTTTGATTTTTGTACTTTACTTGAGAAAGCAGAAGCAATCTCACCTCTTATGGGCAACGTTTCCTAGACTGTAGGTCTGAACACTGCAGCATGTAATTTAGGTGGCATGTGAATTTATGAACATATACGGACTGAAATTCTTTCTTCATTTTCATCCAAGTAATAAGAAAGAAAGGAAAAGGAGGTGCCAGAGAAATAGCGCGCTAGCGCTAGTGTTATTTCTAGGGAAATACTGGTAGGGAAAGCAAACACACAGCAGAACTGCTTAAAGCAGTAATAGGAATGAGACAGTAGCAAAAATACTGTTGCTCCAAGCTACTTTGCTAAAGTTATTTGTTGTCCACTTTTGTCAGGGCCCTGAGTGCACTAATAGGCCTTAGTGGCCCCTGCCCAGGGTCCCCTCTAAGCTCAGGTCTGAGCCTTCAGCGATGTTGTGGGTGCAAATGGCTTCAGCTCCACCACAGCGGTGCCTGTGTCTGCCTCTGCCTGGGCCCGACCCAATGCTACGGCCCTGCCCAGCCATCTCAGGCCTGCGCCGGGCCCTGGTTCCCTGTGCCAGGCCAGATCCTGACCCCCCACTTGCAGGCTAATGTCTTTGGCTGGCCCTGTCCCCAGGGAGGTGCCTGACACCTGGGGCTGTTCCCACTGTCCCCCAGCTTTCCTGGCTGGGGTGGGACAGGCCCTGCCTACCCTGGGGCCAACAATCCCCCTCCGCAAGGAGGTGAGGCCTGCGATCCTGTGAAAATGAGAACACTGGCGGCAGAAGGGTCAAGAAGCAGCTCCAATTTGCCGCTGTTGCACTAAAGCACTGCTGTGGGATTGTACAGAGTGTATACAAGCTCTGATGATTCAGAAATACCGAGGAAGGGCGAATGTAAACTTTTTTAAATTACTGGTCAACAAAATGTACTCACACACAGCAAGTAGAATTTGGGAAGGCTACAGTATACATCAGATTTAACTGCTTAAACAGAATGACAAAACCAATACAGTTTATCTCATGTTCACTTTAAATGTCTGCTGTTTATAGGTTTTCAGAAGCCAGTCCTATTACCAGGAATGGCAAAAATACTGTTACTGAGATTTCTAGATTACTGGCTTTTCACTCAATGGAACATTTCAGAAGAAATGCCTTATTTCCTTTCTGAAGAATAGCTTCCCATTGCAGAATCAGAAATCTACAAGCAAATTTTATTTTTTAATGTAATTTACAAATTTTAGAGTACAGTAAGGAAATATGGAAATTGCCAGCTAAAAACTTTGAAAGAAAACCCTTCTGAAAAAAAAGCACATTTCCATCCAAATTTTCTACCAAGTAAATCCTGCTTTCCAATTACTCAAAATGTTCTTTGGACACAACAGCATTTATTTTTGTATGACTGGACAGCACTCTAACTGTAAGAACACCATCTTCTATTATATTGGAAAGATATTCATGGATGTATAGTCAGAGCTATAAGAGGTACCTTCATCTTTGTGTTGCATCAATTTAGACATGCTGTACATTACGCATAAAATACCATTAAATATCAATCTCCTGTTCATCTAAACCCTACCACAAAATATTAAAAGTCTCTGCAAAGTATTGGATTCATATATTTCTGTTAGTTTGGATTACGTCTAACCCATGTGCTATTTGTTGCATTAGCTGGAGCTTTTTTAGTGCTTTCGTATTTGAGATTTCTTCCTTGTGGTATTTGAACTTTGGATGTCATGGAGAGTAGACTGCCATGGCCACAGCTGTCTTTATCAGGACTTAAGCGCAAAACTATGCGGGGCAGTATTTCTTTCAGAATCTTCTGAAAAACACAATAAATTCACTTATGGCTGCACACTTTCCTTTTTCAGGGCTCCAAATGCCATCTATTAACCTCTACTGCTGAATGTCTATTTATGTTTTTGGGGGGCTGGAAATTTCAGACCTGTAAAATTGTAGAATGTATCTGTAGCCACATGTTGCCTCTCTTCTTTCCAAAATAGTTTGTTATTGTCACTCTTAGTAACCTTTATTATGTGAGATTTTTCAATGAGGCTGATGAGGACATTTTCTTGGTCTTCATCATTTATTTCATGTTGGTTATTTTTCAGTAGGCAGCTCCTTCCATTCAACGTTCTTTCTCACCTATCGCCCAGCCTCCTCAAAAGACAAGCCAGCTCTGCCTCTCTTCTGTCCTCAAATAATTAAGTACAGCTTCCACAAAGCCCAGACATTGTCAACACCATAAGGATGATCAGTTTTATGTGGTGTCATTAACGATGACACTTCAATTAATGGAAGCCAAAACAGACAAACATTCAAATCAGCTTCCCTGATAAAAAAAATGTGTGAACCAATTAAAGTAACAGCACGTCTGCACTACAGTTAGAAAAGCAGCAGCACAGAGATAGCCCCCTAGGGCTATAGCGCTGCTAGAGATAGGCAGCGCTATAGGCTGGGGGCAGAGTGGCTGGAGAGCTGCCTGGCAGAAAAGGACCTGGGGGTGTTGGTCGACTGTCGGCTGAACATGAGCCGGCAGTGTGCCCAGGTGGCTAAGAAGGCCAACAGCATCCTGGCCTGTACCAAGAACAGTGTGGCAAGTAGGGACCGAGAGGTGATCGTCCCCCTGTACTCGGCACTGGTGAGACCCCACCTCGAGTACTGTGTCCAGTTTTGGGCCCCCTACCACAAGAGGGACATTGAGGTGCTGGAGCGGGTCCAGAGAAGGGCAACGAAGCTGGTGAGGGGTCTGGAGCACAAGTCTTACGAGGAGAGGCTGAGGGAGCTGGGGTTGTTCAGTCTGGGGAAGAGGAGACTGAGGGGAGACCTTATTGTTCTGTACAACTACCTGAAAGGAGGCTGTAGAGAGATGGGGGTCGGTCTCTTCTCCCAAGTCACAGATGATAGGACAAGGGGTAATGGCTTCAAGTTGCGCCAGGGGAAGTTCAGGTTGGATATTAGGAAACATTTCTTTACTGAAAGGGTTATCAGGCATTGGAATGGGCTGCCCAGGGAGGTGGTGGAGTCACCATCCCTGGAGGTATTTAAGAAACGTGTAGACATGGTTCTTCAGGGCATGCTCTATTGTCCAAGATTACTGGTTTGTGGTGGGGTGCTGTGTGGGTGGGTGATGGTTTTTGGTTTGGTTGTTGTTGTTGTGTGTTCAGGTGGTGGGTGGTGGTTTTGTTTGTGGTGGTTTTTTGTTTTTTGTTTTTTTGTTTTTTGTTTTTTTTTTACTGTTGGTTGGACTCGATGATCTCTGAGGTCCCTTCCAACCACTACGATTCTGATTCTGATTCTGATTCTGAGATTCAGGAAAACTAAAGTTGTCCTTCCAAGAGCTACCGGTGCTGCATAAAAGGAAGTTCCATGATCCCACTATTTCATTTAATTCTACCATTAATCCTACCCCAGATAACTCTAAGCAACATTGCAGCTGAACTACTGGCTCATTTTACAGAGAAACTAGCTGCAAAACCAAACAAAAACTCATGGAAGGCCTTGATGAGATTGGGAGGATTAAGAAAGGGGGAACCTTGAGGAGATTCCTTTTCACATAGCAGGAGAAAGACCTCATCTGGCTTCAGGTAAGTCTCCTATATACTGATGTGAAGGAGAGAGTGATCATCAGGTTAGCTTAGTTACACTTACAGTCAGTCCTCCTTTTGAACAATACAGAGATATATACGTGTGTGTATGTGTGGGCTTCAAATGCAAAATAGGCACCTTTCTCACTGAAGAAATAACCTTCACAGGAGAGGTTAGTCAGGTAAACTAACTTTTGGATAACTTGCCATGTGTCCAACATTTGAATACTCATCCCACTGTTCTGAAGAGCTTTCTGAAAGATCTGCTCTGTTTCATCCACAACATTACGAGCTCAGTGATGAAATCACTAAGTGAAATTCTACTTGCAGTGTAATTTGGGAGATTAGATTACATAGCGACATTGGTCCCTCTTGCTTTAAATTTATGAATAAGACACTCATTTTGGTAGTCCTGTCTGTTTTAATTTCCCATTACCAGCTGCATTATGAAGACTCTCTTTGAGAGGTTTATGAAAATATTTCAAAAGCCATTTCTCTTTCCATCTCCTTCCCTTCCTCAAAGTTAAGATGCCATATCTAAAATTAAAAATGTTGTCTGGCATATGGGTCTCACAAAAACACATTTTGCAAAGCAAGAGCTGAAAAGACTCACTTAACTGTGCAGCCACTCAGTCCAAGATGAAAAAAAAAAAAAACCAAACCCCAGACCTCCTTTTTTCATAAGATCTTAGAACTTTTTATTGTAGAACCCTGTTATAAAGTCTACTGACTGAGTTTTAACATTTTTGACCATAAGATTTCACTTTTCATTTAAAAGTGAACTGAAATGAATCAATTACTTCATAAGGCAAAATTTAAATACTGAACAAAGACACAAATTTGCAGTTGGTCATTTTTTAAGTATTTTTAATAACTTTTATTGGGAGCTTTCTATTTTTTTAAGACAACAAGCCATGGGTAGTAGGTGAAAGATCAATTAGTGTTTTCCCATATGGACCTCAAAACCTGTAGCTATTACAGAGCTATTCAGAGTGGCATTAAACTGCCCTCCAAAAAAGGCAGTGCAAAAAAAAATTCTCTCCTAGACTTCCAGTTAAGGTGCATCAATACTCCTGGTGTCAAATTTTAGGAGAAAAGATGAAAACAAACATGGATGGAAGCTAATGCAGTCTTCATAAAATAAACGGATTTGCTCGAGAGCACTACAGAGAGGAAGACACTGCCACGGACCTTTGGAGAGTGACTTTCTTCCCAAAATGGATTGCAAAGCTCTCCACTAATGGAAGAGTATGTCCTAATGCCTGAAAATCCCCCAAAGGGTGCAAAGCAGGAGGTCCAGATTGCTGTCTAATAGTTTGACATTGGCAAATGAGCAGAATTTAGACAAATTGGGTTCTGTGGTTTTAATATATCCTTAGCATTATTCAAAGGATATTTACACAGTATTTATACAGTGTTTCCTTGCAAAACACAATTTCTTTATTAAGCCATAAAGTAAGCAAGTTGTTCATAGATTTCCCAGTCAATGATTTTCAAAAATTTACAAATTTACAAAAATTACTCAGTGAAATTCTTCAGTGCATATTATGAGGCAGCTCAGGTAAGATGACTATAACATCACTTCATTATGTAAAAAAAAAGCCAAACCACAATTGCCTTTAAATCTTTCCTTTATGTATCCCTAAACAGCAGCTGAGAAGTATTTAGGGACATGGTTTAATGGTGGTTTTGGCAGTGTTAGATTAATGGTTGGACTTGATTATTTTAAAAGTCCCTGCCAACCTAGACGATTCTATGATTAGAGAAGGTATTCAATATATAATTGTCATCTAGGCCAAAGGAGAAACTGCCTGTCCCATAAAATTTGGATCCTCCAATATTCAGCAGCTGTGCATTATCAGGCAAATTCTGGAGTATGTTACACAGAGGTGTGAAGGCTTCTCAGGTGCCCAAGAAGTTAATGAAAAAAATCCCACTGATTTTGATAATTGAGGCCCAAGTCTCCAGTAGAAAATCTCAGTGAACCTTTAACTCCAAATTCTAGACAGGACTTTCACTAGATTTCATGATAGCTTTTGTGAGGCAGGTAGCACATACTAAAGTTAGGCAAGCATGAAAAGGGCTGTATTACCATCTTTCCCATTCAAAAAGAAGTGAAATAGGTTTTGTGAATTTATTGTAATGAATTATGTTTCAAGTGTACTACAAGTTTTAGGTGTGGAGCTAGGACTTGGACTAGTTCCAGCTTGCCAATTTTCATTAGTAATTCTTCTTTATCAGGAGTCAGAGTACCACTGTGCCAATCTGCAAGTCTCTGTTCAAAATACTCCTTACATTTTTGTATGAATACAGAGAGTTTATTAGGAAAATAAGGATGCATAGCAAATAGATATTTTTGGAAATGAAAATGCATATATTTAATGTAGTCACTTCTGAACAGATTCTTGGTAAAAGTATCTATAACATGAAGCATGAGAGAAATTCTGCTGTAAGATTAAACACAGTTTTTAAGGGTTCATTACCAGAGGGGCTTTATTCCAGTCTCCTACAAAACGGAATATTCCCTTAGTTTCAGCCAGGCATTCAATTAAATTTATAAATCCTTCCACTGCTGTTTTATCACTACCTGCAGGGCAGAATCAACACCATCAGACATACTGTCTCCTTCCAAGACATAAAGTTCTACAGCCTTCAGGAGGCACCCCTCTTCCAGTGAAAAGAGGCTGTGAAGAAAATATTTACAGAAAACTTCTTTCTTCCCCTTGGGAACCAAAAATAAAACTGGTGTGCATCACAAGGATACCCTTGGAGCAGCCCAGCATCTGGATCACAGAAGTGGATCTTGAAGAAAGCTTGACTTTCAAAGCAGCATAATAGCTAATAGTGAATTTATTAATTCAAGATTTAATTCATTAAGCCGGGCTAGTAATTATTTCTCCATCTGGCTTCACACTAGTATTATTTATGTAACAGCCGTCTCTCTTCACCACTCATTTAAATAAAAAAATCTAAATGTAGATTAATTATTCCAGTAAGATTTTGCTTGGAGAGATATCCATGTAAATTATTCACCGTTATTATAATTTTTCTAATTACTGATCTGGATTAATCAAAAGGAGAAATTATAGTAAAATACAGACTGTTACTGAACCTTTTAATTATTTTATTGTATACAAATTTATATTAGAGCATGCACTGAGGGAGTTACACATTTAAATCAAGAAGAGAGGTGGAGAAAGCATCATGAGTTGGGACTTATGTTTATGCTCAAAGGGCACTGCAGATGGTAGGTCCCTGAGGAACCATAATCACCTTCAGAGCGCATTAAAAACCGACTGAATATGAAAAAACAAATATACTATGTATCACCTAGATCAGCTAAAGGAAAACGAGGAAAACAACTGCACTGCAAGAGCTGGAATATTCCAAGGAGCCCAGTTATTCTGAGACAATACATACCTGGACTACCGTATCAAAAGGCAGGACACCAATGAGGCTTAGGGCTTTGAAGAACTAACTTGAAACTAAATACTTCCAGCCACTTAAAGATCATTTGACAACAGAAATTTAATGATTAGGTTTAGATGTGACATTACTTTGTAAAAAAATCAAAATTGTATTTTGAACTGAAAAATGTTCAGTTGCCTTTAGATCTAAAATTTCTTTCCCTTTGTTCTAAGTCTCAATGAAAGTCCATCCTTCCCTTCCACATTTCACATGTTACCAGAGGAGCGCTGGGCCGGAAACATGCAAAAAAAGCACTCCAGGAAGCATTTTTACCTTTTCACGTGTAGGTGAGTAGAGACTGCTTTCTGCTCACAAGTTCTGGCATATGGTTTACAAAAGATACTAATGATACAACATTAATACCTTTGTCATTAAAAAAATAAAATAAAATTAATAAATACACACTTCCAACTTTCCTAAAAAGCCAAAAACTGTTAAACAAGTTTTGCCCTAGCTACTTTATGTTACATATTTGCTTTTCATTTGGCTGTGTGGATTTATCTGTCGCCTTCATATTTTGCTTGCTGAACAAACGGCTTTATCAGCAGCTCCAACTTACAAGAAAAATAACATTTTTTCTTGATCTTATTCATAATTTTCACTCACGTGAAAATGTAGCAAGGAAATCTAGTAAAATCTAAAATAAAAAATATAATAAACTACATCTGCTCTTCCTTCTTTCCTCTATTAAATTACAATCAGCCATATCTCTATGTCTATATTTATCTTTCTATGTAGGGAGAAAATAAAAACAAAAAAGTAACAGAGAGAATCTGTTTTTTGAATGTAACACTACTCTCCAGTTTTTCCTTTGCATGACTCTGGTTCTCTGGGGGCAAGTCTTGTCTCTTCCGAAACAGGAGACAGAAGACCCGAAACACCTGCCTGGGAAACCCAGAGATCATTCCTGCCACTAGTACTTTACTTTCAGCCATCGGTTGAGAGAGGTGCTCAAATCCAAGGCTTTCAGCTTTTCCTCAAGACTTGTTCTTTCTTCTGGTCCTGTCATCACCACCCTGCAGCTTCTCTGCCAGTCAGAAAATACTGGTGGCAACAGCTTGAAACACAAGAATGCATTTGCTCCCATCCAGTGTCCCACCCAATGCCTGGCACACCCCTCACAACACGCTTGCTGCAACTGCACCTTTAACACGAAATCCGCATAAATTCTAAAATACATAAAAATTATAAGAACAGTACAGACTAATACAGCAACTGCAACCACAACGGCAAAGAAGGTAAAGGGAGAAAAATCTTGAATGCTCCCATTGTCTCCACATTACAGCTTGTCTTTTCTTACCTTTGTAGTCCACTGGCTTTGCGTTCTTCAGAAGTTCCATGCACCTTGTTTCCTCCTTGTGAATTTCCAGCTGAAACCTGCATTCTGGATGAACACCGTTCACCTGTGTCAAATTAACAAACAGGCCAGGGTCTTGAAACAAGAATTAAAATGCTTTACAAATGATGCAACTACCAGTAATGAAATCCACAACTTTAACTGGCATGGGTTTTGCCCAAGTATGCGCTAGGCATTTAAAGATACAGTCATTGCCCATTTTAGCTTCTCACACACTGACTTTTCAAAGAAAAATGTTAAAATAATCTACTAGAGCATTCACTGGCTCCTTCTTGTAGCATTTCAAGGCCAATTGTCATTTACAAGAAAATATTTAACTTTCTAGTGCATTCACCAATATTGTATCAAGAGACTTTTTCCTCCAGAAAAACTGAGTTAAACTGGAGCAGGGAAAGTAAACACATTTTCTTTTTTCTCTTTCATAGTAAGTTAGGAAGCTGAAAGTTTAATATGAATCACAGAACATAAAATCCAATCAAACTGCATTCTCTTTGACATGGTAAATTTTGCTTTTCTTCCCTTTTCCACCATGTATATTTTACCTCCTGAAGGTCCCAGAGCATGATTATTTGATGCAAGCGTTACATAGGAAGAAAACCCAGCTCCTTTCAAAATGAAAGCACTATTGCCTTTACCCGTTTATAGCCCTGCCCCCAGTTCCTTGGTTTTCAGAAGGGGTTATTTATGTCCATGGGAATAGACAAGGATGTAGCAGTACTGGGGAAAGAAACAAGCCACCGGGAAGTTGTACTGAAGTCAGTTGGACTCAGAGGCAGACAGAGCCTAACAGAAACATGCAGAGTCCATAACAGAGTGCAAGGGAAAAATGACTGTAGTAGGTAAGAAATGTAAAATAGGAAACACCACTAGAGCTGAAGGGACAGTGAGATTAGCGCAAATAAAATAGCATCATAATGAAATAAAATGTGACTATGCTGTACTTCTGTCATCCTCACACTTGTACTACCAAGAAAAGGGTGGTCTCTCTCCAAGCTTCTCTCCCCTTTTCTCTCTCTTACTTTTTCTAGGAGACATTTAATAACAGAATCTGGTAATAGTATCTGATTTGTGAGACACTTTTTTTTAAATGGCAATATTAATTAACTAAGTTATGATGATGGACCCAGAACCTAGGACCCAGAGTTGGGACTGAGAACCTGCTTATTCTGCAGTCTCCTTGTGGGCAAGCCACTTGCACAGCTTTTAAAAATACAGCTTAATATTCATAAACATAACAACAGGAGCTGTTACAAAAACTCCCTAAAATCTCTCTCTTCTCCAAATGTCTTATTTCACCACTTAAAACATCAGAACCTTAATTCCTTTTCGTCATCTTTTCTCTATATTGACAATTGAAATTAAATGTTTCCAGGGCAGATAATTTTTATTCTTTTTAAAGTGAATTTGTACAGATCCTTAACATAAATTATGATTTCTAGACAGAAATTAGGATTTCTAGCACTTATAATAGAAAGTTCAGTGTCACATTGAAAGTATCTGTGTTTTGTTATGTATTATCTACTTTCCAGATAGCTCCTACGTAAAATAGTGTCTCATGTATACATGAAGTTTTTAATTGCATTTTCCTTTCATATAACAGATTTTGAATTTTTTTTTCCAGTTGCAAACATTTGGTAACTGAGAGCAGATCTCCTAGTCATCAAAAAGTATTATAATTACTGGGTCTTGGAAAGGTAGTTCCAATAAATGGAAATGTTAACTACATGAGGGGTAAAAGAAAGCAGCTACTACAGTTAAGGAACCTGCCGAATAAGTGACTTCTCTCTCTCACACTTATAGAAGAACTGCAAATTTCTGAGTATTAGTGATCTAATAGCGAAGGTTATTTTGAGAACATCAATTTGTTAGTACCCAAAGGTAACACAACGTTATTTTTCAAACCTGACACACATGTCAAACTCTAATATAGATACCCCAGTTTCATTCAAATGTACTTCACCAAGCTAAAGAGTGTTCAAGACTGTGTGGCACTGACCACAACCCAAAACACATCAAGAACCCCAAAGTGGATTTTGAGAGCGCTAACCACCTTTCAGGGCTGGTGCTCATCCGTCTTTCCCTCTGCTTTACCAAGGCTGGGTTATCCTTTGTAATCACTGAACGCAGAACCGTGTGTGCTGTGTTGAGCATTGCAAAAAGTACCCAGCTAGCTGGAAATCCAGCTGAGGAGTCTCTCTGTGGTTTTGGTGGCTTAACAATTTTTAAAGCATCCAGAGCAGCAGTTTGACTGAAAAAAAAAATTTCTTCTGACAAGCAGAAGAAGTCAGTTTCCTCACTTCTGGTGGAAATGATCTGTTATTTTAAATTTGCAGTACCAAAAAAAAAAAAATGGAAAGATTTAAAGGGCAGATTTTTTTTATTTTTCATAAATGACATTTCCAGCAACGTTATAGATTTTTTACAAACAACCGAAGAAACGCTTAAAAATATAAAGATGTTAAAAGCAGACGCCCTAAATTTGAAGACTTTAATATTCTGAAGGCTTTGTGCGTTGTTATCCGGTTGCATGCATTAATGAGAAATTAATCATGCGGGTTTTCCCCCACATGATGACTGCCAACCACCCTCTAGCCCGTAACAGGGCAGTCCCCTGTGAAAACTCTTGGCGAACTTGCGGTGGCCACCGGCTGCCGGGGAAAGCCGAAACAGCGGGGAAGGAGTCACTCACCCAGGGTCGGGACGGGGAGCGGGCCGGGCCCGCGTTGCCCCGCCGGGGCGGAGCCGTCGCAGCCCCCGAGGAGCGCCCGGGGCTGCGGGGCGGCGCCCCCCGCTGCCGGCCGGGGAGCCCGGCTCAGGAGGGGCGGCGCGAAGACGAGCTGGGGGTCCCGGCAGGAGCGGGACCCCCTTCCCTGCCCGATGCCCGCCCGGGGACACCCGGTGAGGGCGAGCGGCGGCCGTCACTTGTCTCCCGAAGTGAGCGCGGCGGGGCCGGAGTCTCCGCACCTGCTACGGCCGCCGCTGAGCCCGCCGCCCCCGCTCCGGGAGAACCGTGAGGGAACCGCCGGCCCGGGGCGGGGGGAGGGGTGTCCTCGCTGCCACCTTAGGGCTGGGGGCGGCGAGAAGAGCCGCAGGGGTCACCTCCCGGGCCCGGGGGACAGCGCGGGGTGACTTACCCGCCCCAGGCTCCAGCAGAGGGAGAGGAGGAGGACCGGCAGGGTCCTCATGCCCGCCGAGAGCCGGGGCCGGCGGGCTGCGCTGCCCCGCGCCGCTCCGCGGGCCCCTTCCGAAGGCGGCGAGGAGGAGCCGGGTCCCGCCGCAGCACCATAGGGCCCGGGGGCCGCCGTCGGGGCGCCCAGCAGAGCCCCCCCGCCCCGCGGTCGGCCGCCGCCCTGCGGCTGTCAGCAGCTCCCGCACCTGCCCCCGGCCGCCTCCCGCTCCGGCGGCCGTCAGCTCCCGGCCCGACTGAGTGCCTGCCCGCCGCCGCCTCTCTGCGCTCAGCTCCTCCTCTAGACCCCGGCTCCCTTCCCTCCCGCTTCTCTTCAGCCCCTCTCCTCGGCTTCCTTTTCTCCTCCTCCCTCTCCCTGCCGCTGTCGCTCCCCCTCATAAGAGGTGCGAGTCGTTCCCCTCAGCCGGGACGCCCCCTCGCCCATCCCAGCGACTCGCAGGTGCTTCCCCCATCATCCCGGGCTCCTGCCGGGCTACGGACGGCTTCTATCTCGCTCTGCCTGCCCCCAAGTGCTGGGGAAGCCCCCTCTTCTCACGCATACACACCCACAGGGGTCCCGGTGCCCGTCCCGACAGCGTCCCGGTGCCAGCACTAGGATACCTTTTGCCCGTGAAACCATGAAGACAACCGAGCACGGTGCCCCCAAGCCAGACAGACACGAAAATCCCCACACAGATGTGGGGTAAGTGAAGTGATCCCTGGCAGGGTCGGTCTTATCACTGGGCAGACCAGCAACTGCACTACAAAATCTTTCTTTCCCCCCAGGCTGTTTGTTTGGGGCTTTTTTTTGAGGTCTCAATAAAGACCAACAGTTTAAAGCAACTGCATATTATTGCCTGGCAGTTTACACCAAGCATTGATCTTGGTTTTGCTTCACAAGGCATATAAAATATGTGATTAAGTGACATTGATGTTAGCCCATGCCTTTTGTTATAGAAAAAGCAGTTTATATGGTGGTTTTTAGCTGAGATTGAGAATAAATTAGAGTAGTCTTTACACTGTTGTAATTTAAGTACTATATATTAAAAGGGACTGAGCAGGCAACAGAAGCCTCCTAAATAGCTTATGTCACCCAAAATAACCAGCTATAAGCAAAACCAAGGACACTTCTAGGGAAAACCTGAAGAAAATTTTCATATTTTTTAATGCATTTACAAAAGTTCTTTTAATATACTGAGAAGAAAGACCTAATTATAACCTCTGTGACATCATTAAAAAGAAATATTACAAACCGTAATGAGCAGTATTATAACCTGCATGCTGAGAGCAGAGGGAAGCATTAATGTAGGAAAAAACCCACATTTGTAGGGTGGCATATGATCAAGTCATGAAAATATTTTCATTTTAACAGAAAATAGTACCCCTTTGGATTGACTTTAATCTGTATGTGATAGGTGGACCAAAATGCCAAATTGCACCTACTTCTAAAACAGCTGGGTTGTAGAAGAAACTGGTTATGCCTCTAGCTCTGAGATTCCTGGGCAGACTCTCATGTCAAACCTCTTGGAAACGGAGGATTGCACAGTGAAACCCCCCGGATTCCCGAATCCAGTGCCCAGGGTTCCTCTTCGGAGTCCTGGATATTCACACATGCAGTCTAGGGGTGCTCTTAGCAATTTTGTAAGATCTATAGGTCTTTCCAAAATAGCAGTCTTAAAACCATGCTCTCTAATCTTATATGCTACGGGAATCTGATGTCATTATTGCATTATTCTCTCTCCTCTCTCTTTAGAAGTGATTTCTTGCACTTTATGATGACTGGCTTCCCCCTAAGAAAGAAATCTTTAAATCCAGTCACTCTCATGAGTGAAATTTGTACATGTCGAGGCTTTTCAGGTACTTGAGCAGTAAACCCAACAGCCATCCCTTCGCAGAGGAGCTGTCAGACAGACTGTCCCAGCAGCTGAGAACACAAGAGTTGCCAGACACCAAAACCCAGTGTTTGGTTCTTCAAGCAAATGATTCATTAGGCTGTTGAAGCTGAGTAGCCTGGGAAACTAATTAACAAATTAGTGTTAACATTCTGTGTAGAAACAGTCTTGGGAACTGTCATCATTATTCCTTCTGTGGAATGAGAGAAACTAGTATCTTGGGTAGTGGGCAGTCTGCATACCCCAGAACTGGCAAAGAAGTTTTGAAAGTTGTATCCGTTCTATCAGAAGATTGTCCAGAGTCAGATTTGTGTGATGTTTTGTTTTCAATGAATCAGCATTTTAAGGAGAAAAGAAAAATCATCAGTTACATCTCAACCATTTCTTCTGTTGCTGTTCCCAGTGACTCTTTGACATGAAAGAGATATGAGATGAAAGAAATGCATCAAATACTGATATTTTTGTTTAGATATAGCTAAGTGCTTTTGTTTTGCCTGAAAAGAATACAGATTATTGACAGATGAAGCCCAGAAAACATGATTCAAATTCTTTTCGCTTAAACAGAGCACAGTTCAGTGCCCTGTTATAGCAGATGTAGAGGGGAAAAAAAAAAACATGAATGGAACTAAAAAAATTGTTGATATAAAGAGATAGATGTGAATGAGGCAGATAGTCTTATGCAGCAAAGAATGGATAGGGCTGTGAAGGAATCAAGGAGTCATATAAATTTAGACAGTCAGTGTAGATTTGATGCCCTTTCCAACAATGGTCTTTCAAATTGAAAGGAAAGAACAAAGAGAGATCTTGGGGAGTTATCCATGAGCACAGAAGAAGTGCACAGACATGGAGGAAAAGGATGGAGTCCAAATACGGAGAGAAATTCATCCCCTCTTCACAGTGTAGGTGGTAGAAAAGTAAGTGCAATTTGATTGAAATTGATATTATTTTGAATCAGCAGAGCCTGGGTGTTACAGAGGGGGCAGTAAAAGTGGAAGTGGAAAGTTCAGCGGCAGGTAATGGACCTAGCAGCAAGCAACGCCAAGGTACTGCAAGCTCTCTGCTCCCATGGCACATGCAGGAGCCAAAAGGTTTGCTGCAATTCTGTCTGTTGGAAAAGTCTGCCTACCAAGGAAAGGTACATGCCAGTAGAGCTTTAAGTAACAAGTACCTTCTGCCTGGCCATCTGTCTCTTTAGAGTCCTCTGACACTCAGTGTTAGCAATAAGTAGCTGATGTGATTTAGGTCAGGCCCATGGAGAAGAAGCTTTCCATACTGAAGCAACGACACCAATCTCCTTTGAGCTGAATACTTATTTAAATTGCTTGTGGAGTTCAAGATGTTTTGACAATTTGAATTCTACCCACAAATCATGGTCTTGTCATGTATAAAGACTAAAAAACCATTGCTTTCGTTGTTTAAAAGCAGATTTTCTTTTGTCCAATCATATAATAATTATTGTTTACACAATGCATAACATACAGTTGCCAGAAATACCTGAAATGCATGAAAAATTGAGAAGGATTTCCCTCAAAACACATGTACAGGCCATCTTGGGCAACATGCCTCTTTCAAGAGTGGCTGTCTCTTGAGCTACTCAAGCTATTTCGTGTGTTTTGAGTCCTGCCTTTGATTTGGCAGAGAGATTTTTTGCTTTCACTTTATGCAGAAAACTGTATCAAAGTCTCATTACAAAAGGAGTGCTTTTCCTAAGTCTTCACACTTAGCGATGGCACTAGGTCTTCATCAGTTACTCCTAAATCTCTCAAGGCACGCTCTACTGTCGTCCTGTATTTTGTTAGGATTTTTTTTTTCTGCAATCCAAATACTTAAGGGAAGATTTTATCTACCATGGAAATAGATGTTAGAGAGGGTTTCCAAGGAAAAGGAATTGTGACTTTAATGTACTTTTGGACCTTTTACGTTGGAAAAGTTCCCCAAAATGTTAGCATCAGTAACTACTGACATAGATGATCTTATTGAGCCTCTTTCAGTGATCAGATGGAAGCACAAGAAAGAAGGTGGCAGGCCTGACTGGGTCAACTGATATGTGTCCTGCTTGTGACAATGGGAATTCAGACCTTGGACGGGCTCTAGCAGACATATGGCTACACCACCATCCTGTGAGAAGCAACACAGTGTTGCTATTCTCCAACAGTTGACCCTCCTGCACCAAATGTTGTAGTAGCTGCAGTAAGAGGAGAAGGTGAAGTGCAGATTCTATGAATAAACAAAAGAAACTCACCAAAATATTTTATCTGCAGTTCCAGCAGGTGTTCAAAAAGTCCTCCTGATTATTTTGAACTTTGGCCGTCATTACTGATCGTCTTTGTTTACATAATATCTTGAACCCTATGCTTCTTTCTTAAACAAAGAACCAATACCATGCAGAGGGAGAATTTTCTAAGGAAAGGCTGCCCTTAAGTGTCACCTCAGCTTTTTCATTCTCTTCCATTTCAGCATTCCCAACAGTGTCCTGCTGTCTCTAGGCATGAAGAGTAGCTTCATGCTGTAGCTCAGAGCATGTCTTCTAGTGATGGTGCTCAAACTGCTCCACAAACAGCTTTGCGTGGTGAGCTACTGAATGCATCCAAGCAGCATGAGCTACCGAATGCACCCAAGCAGCACATATTCCTAACCAACAACATAGTGATATGAAGAACTCTGAAGAATGGTCTTTCTACAGTGCGCAAGTAGCTTGGCTACTCAAAAATATGTTTCAGCAGATTAGAAACACAAAGAAATTCTACAAAAACAAAGAAACTTTGTGTGTGTGTGTGTATGTTACGCTCAGGACTCAGAGACTTTTAAAGGGCTTTATTAAGGACATGTCTGTAACTGCGAAGTCTTCCCTCAGGATGTGACACAGGGACATTGCTCACCAAAGACACAGAGTGCAGTCTATAATACTTAGTGTAAAGTATGCAATTTTGTCCTCTCTCCCTCAAATTTATAAGTCTCCCAGTTCTTTTGTAATTTTGAAAGAGTGAGAAAAGTCCCTTCAGTATAATGAACCTTTCCAATTTCTTGGCCAGGGTATTCTATTTTTCATATTTCCATTATAGGTATGTTCTTTCATTAATACTTGCTGAAGACATTAAATTAATAGGTATTCTGTTACATTCACATGTATAGATGAAGTAGAATCCAATCTTTTAAATTTATAAATTAAATATAAAATAAATAATTTGAGATTTTGGCATAATGGAAAGTGCTTGGCTAATGTCATTTCAGCTATGATTTACGACAAAGCTTCAGGTTGATCAGTGATTTTTGAGACTTTTACTGAACATGAAAAAATCAAATCTTTTTACTCTGAAAATTCGACGTCTTTTTTATTCTCATACAATGAGAGGAAAATTGTCCGCATTAGTTTTATGGGGTTTTGTAATGGTTAGTTATTATGGTGATAATTTCTTTTTGGTATAATTTAAAGGATAGACTTTGCCACAAGACTCTAGAGGCAAAACTCAAAAACTGCAAAAAAAGAATGAACTGATAGAGTGGCAAGCAAGGCATTAGAAAAGTAGAGAAGAGAAAGTGCAGAAGGGAAGACAAATAAAAAATAGAGTAGATTAAAAATAGTCTTTATCAAGAAGAGTCAGTATCAGCTTAATCCAATACTTTTCTTTACTAAGACATATTTTCTACACAATGAAAAGAGATTTATTCCAGGTAGCTGTCAGTAAAGCATTTGATACAGTGCCATAGAAATTACTAGTTAATATCAAAATGATGGAGCTTAATGAAAAATTCATTTGATGAAAAATGTGGTTAAATGAACCTGACAAATAATGCTGATGGGTAAATAAAAGGATAAACGGGAATAACAGTGAAGTTCCTCAGAGATCAGGCTGGGATCCTATTTTACTATTTTTAGTAACTGTTTTCATTTTTGACAAAACAAAATTTGTTAAGGATTCAAGGTACTGTCAACACTAAGCAGTATCTGGATATCTTACAGAAGTGGATCAACTGAAAAGTAAGTACTAGAAAAAAGTTGGAAATTCAATAGAGCAAAATGGAAGGTCATGTGCTAATGAACAACCATAAGGTAAAGGGCAATAGCAGGAAGTCCTGTGTGTACAAGTCAGTGTGTGGCAAATACGTGTATTAATGTGACATGACTGTGAAAAATAAATGTGAGCTTAGGACATATGGGAGAGATACTTGCTGTAGAGTTAGAAAAGTAATGAGGCCAGGTAACACACAAAGGACTGGTCAGACCCTATCTGGAGTGTTGCATATAAATTTAGCAATCCACAGTCAAGAAAGATGAATACAGCAGGTGCAAAGCAAATAAAGACCTAAGGATTTTAGAGAATGCTTGCTTTGGTATCCTGATAAAATATAAACTAAGATTAAATATGCTACCAGGAAAGGAACTATGTAGATGAAAGGAAATCTGGCAGAATAACAGGTAAATTAACCCAAGTGAGAGTAAATGCATAGATTGATATCCAGGTGGCTGTTCTGGACAAATATTTTAACAGTGAGGGCAAAGAAAGGAATTGCTTTTCAAGACAGAACTTGATCAGCCAGTGAAAAGGATTTTATAGTCCTGCACCTGGGTCAAGGCAAACCCAAACATGGATACAGGCTGGGCAATGAGTGGATTGAGAGCAGCCCTGAGGAGAAAGACTTGGGGGTATTGGTAGATGAAAGACTGAGTATGAGCCTGCAATGTGCGCTTGCGGCTCACAAAGCCAATCTCATCCTGGGCTGCATCAAAAGAAGTATGGCTGGTAGGTTCAGGGAGGTGATTATCGCCTTCTACTCTGTGCTCGAGAGACCCCACCTGGAGTACTGCATTCACCTCTGGAGCCCCCAAAATAAGAAAGACATGGCTCAAGTGTGTTCAGAGGAGGGCCACAAAGAGGCTCCAACCCCTTCTCCACGGGGCTGGAGCATCTCCCGTGTGACGACAGGCTGAGAATGTTGGGGTTGTTCAGCCTGGAGAAAAGAAGGCTCCGGGAAGACCTTATAGCAGCCTTCTAGTACTTAAAGGGGGCCTACAGGAAAGATGGGGAGGGACTCTTTATCAAGTGATAGGATGAAGGGTAATGGTTTTAAACTGAAAGAAAATAGAATTAGATATGATATTAGGAAGAAATTCTTAACTGTCAGGGTGATGAGACACTGCAACAGGTTGCCCAGGGAAGTTGTGGATGCCCCTTCCCTGGAAGTGTTCAAGACCAGGTTGGATGGGGCTTTGAGCAACCTGTTCTAGTGGTCTGTGTCCCTGCCCATGGCAGGGGGATTAGAACTAGGTGATCTTTAAGGTTCCTTCCAATGCAAACCATTCCAGGATTCTATAATGTAGCTCTGCGCACCAATATTAGATGAGATTTTTCTACAGGTCTTTTCCAAGCCCATATCCTACTTTGTGGTAAATAGTCCCTCTCCAAACCTTTCCATGAAAATCAGTGTTCTACAGAAAATTGATCGCTAGATTTTTTTTGTTTTTTACACAGAAAAAGTAGTTTTCTATACAAAGTGTACACCTTTGTGGAAAATTTCTGTTTCCAACAAAAATATGACTATTTTTGGCATAAATACAAATATTTAGCATTTGGATAAATTTTTCCATTTGGGGCTTTTCGAAACGACCATAAATTTTGCTAGAGGGGAAAAAAAAAAGACTACCAGCCTCTACTTTCTGAAGATTTTTTGGTCAGTGGAACCTTTTCTTGGTACAAAGCAGATTTTAGGCCAATTTACAAAAGCTGGATCTGGATCTTCCTTTTTTGGTAATCTCGAAGTATTTGTATCAGCAACCCTGTACTGGGCTTTTCTCCAGAAACAGGGCAAAATGAAACATTAAGACTTGTACTAAAGGATGATTAAAAAAGAGATGAAAAATCCAGGACACCTCTAGTCTTGATAAAGGCAGAGGGGGAGAAATTGCATTAATATAATCAAAAGGTTGAGTGCTAATTTTGCATAATTTTCAATCTTGAAATAGAGCCAAGTAAATATATAGTGAAGTTTTAGTTGGAGTAAGTTACAGCTTGAGATTTTTTTAATTGCTATGTTTTTGTATCATTAGGATAGAATAGTGTTTATAGCATGGAGGGGTTTTTTTTGACACTTCAAGGAGAAAGCTGAAGCTTGGCATACTTTAGAAATTTAGAACATCATTTTGTCAAAAACTCTGAATAAGCACCAGCCTAATGAGATATACATAAGCAAAAAATTTAGAAAGAAGAAAAATGAGATTTCAGTGTAGTTATCAATATGGGGCTTGATTTCTATTGCTTAGCTCAAGTCTACCCAGGAGATATGAAAGGAGAAACTTCGTCTTTAGTGTAACTCTAAAATGGCTGTTTCTGTTAAGAGAAAAATTCAACAACATGAGGTAGTAAGTGAAGCCTAATCGGCCAGTGTAATATGATCTGAATGACACTCTAATCAAGAATGGATTGCTGAAGGTTGTATGAAGAATTTTCCCACGTAACAGGAGGGTAAAAGACATACATGTTGACAAAACAAGCCCCTGTAATCCACAGGAATGTTCCATAGACAAAATCAATACCACTCACTTCAGGTGCCCAAGTTAAACAGAAAACATGTGAAAGGCAGGAAAAGGCAGGGCAATTATGACACAGGCTGCCAGTGTTAGTGGGTGAAGAAAGATGGGCGTTTGGGTGAGCAGGCATCTGTCTGCAAAATGAAATATTAGGAGCAGATGTGTGCTCGGTCCTACTCTAGAGATTAGATGCCTTTGTCCATTCAGGATCCAGAAAACTTT
The DNA here is from genome assembly GCF_964106895.1 of Numenius arquata. Taxonomy (NCBI): domain Eukaryota; kingdom Metazoa; phylum Chordata; class Aves; order Charadriiformes; family Scolopacidae; genus Numenius; species Numenius arquata. Next base: position 34,480,620 of record NC_133587.1, on the reverse strand, counting down.
GTGGAAAACAACGGCCCAGTTGAGCAGAATTAATCCCTTAAAAAAAACACCCCACACCCAAAAAGCAACATCAAAGGAGAAAGTAGCTATGAACCCTTGTGGCACAGCAGCCTCAGGGTTGCTGAGGACTTCAGGACTTCATTTCCCTAGTTCAACATGAATCAAAGCCATCGTCGTGAATGAGCAGTAGTGTGCTTCGATTACCAACCCAGAGGCATGCTGGGACCAGAGGAGGGCCGAGATCGTGCTGTTCTTTGTCACTTGGTGTTGGTGACAGAGAAGCCTCTCTTCTGTTTGGTCATCCATTTTCATGAAATATGGAGGAAAGTTACATCTTTGATATTTTCTCTTTGGTTGAGATGATCTAACTGGTTTGAAAGTTGTTAGATGGATGGAAAATGACAGCCAGATTCATGGCTGCATAGCAGCCTGGCTTCAAGAGGACACGTGAAGGACATCTTTGAGTGTAGAGTCTGGTAGACTGGACAGCTAGTGTGTTCAAACGCTCTCAGGTTTATGTGGCCCCTGAAATGCACATCTTCCACTTCCTGGGAAAGTGCATTTATTGCTGTGGCATTACACAAAAGATGGTATTGCCAACTATGGCTTTGAATAGATGTAATAAAATGCTTGTAGGCCCTAGGAGTTTACATTTTGCTGAAAAAATGTGTATCTGTGGGCTGGATCTTGCCCCATATTTCCTGAATCATTCTTTAACAAGTACTAACCAAGGCTTGAGAATCTAACTCCAGAATTTCTTGCTCTGATTCTAGAGAGGTGTTGGGCATCCTTGGGTTTGTGTAGCTGGAGTGGATATTGAGGAAGCTCAGAACTGGAATCATTGAATCCTCAAGAGAAACTGAATATAACCTTGTTAGCTTTAATCCTGCATTTCTGGCCTAGCCCTGTTCACCTTGAGATCAATGACAACAGTCCCATTGGCTTCAGCTGGGAACACAGTCAAGCACTTGGCTGTGACACCGTGTAAATATTGCTCAAAATTTCTGTAAATCACACTGCTCTTTTTGAGGTGAGCACATAGCTGACTGGGCTTATGACCATCAGAGAAACGATGGCACAGTCTCCTCCTTTTTTAAATATCTTATAGTAGCTATAGTGTGGGGCATCTCATATATTGAGGAATCATATGCACTAACTAAATATGCCAGCAATTAGCTAACCAAGACTCCTGAACTAAAATGCTAGTTCAACTTTTCCGCAGTTGTGACGCTGTTTTGGGTTGGAAACTTAGAAATTAATCCCAAGAGATGTAATTTCCCTGCTTTAATATATACTGTTTTTAATGGAATTGTGCAGAATGATTAGTGAGAGGCAAATGTCAAAATACCAGACAGAAACTGACTCACCAGTCATAGGATTTAATATTAAGGTCAGGCTATGGAAATACAATGGTGCTCAGTCTTTATTGCCTTGCACCTTATGTAGTGATTTACATTGGAGCAAAATGACTGGAGTGGATGTAATGTCCTATTTTTTCAAATTTGATGGTACTTTACATATTCCTCCCATAGTTGTTAGCAATGACACAGGGTGCAAAGCAGTTAAAGCAAGACAAGAACCCAAATCAAAGGAACAAGCTCAGAATGTCCTAGAAGATGATTATGAGCAACTGTCTGCAGAGATTTTAAGGTTTATTTATATTTTTTTTAAATGCTGGATCAAAATGTTGAAGTTCTGTCCAAATAGAGCATAGCAAGAGTGTACACAGTGCACGCTTTCCCTTCCTAGTCAATCCACTTTTTCCCCGTTTTTCTTAATGCATTTGCATATGCCAATTGGTAACAAACCTTTAATGTTGATGTTTTCTATTTGAAAAACAGCTTTCATCAGAGAGCTTTGATTGCATGGACTGCTCTAAAGTAAATGAGCTCCAAATTACATTATGCTTAAACTAACTGCATCTACTCACTAGAAGCATCTCGGTCCATAGTGGCACAGGAAGACATGAAAGATCGTAAGATCAAATGCTAACACCAGCTTTCATGTGATACTGAACTCACATGTTGATGTTACTCATTTATTTGAAACAGCCCTCAACTCACACATCCTGTAAGTCTTTGCTGCAGTTCTGTCCCTTAGCTGCTAGTCATCACCCTGTGCTGCTAAATTTGTATTTTGGTTGCAGTGTGATGATGAATTACAGGGCTCAGGTTCAACGTGTCATCTACTTGTGTTCTCACTGTTTATTGTTTTGTCTTCTGTCCTTTCTGCGCTGCTGTCTATCCACCTTGTTCTGGCTGGACACTAGATGTGGTAGCATTTTCACATGCTTCTTTTTTCTTCAACAGCTTCTTAAGGTCATTTTCCAACTCCCACTTGTCAAGCCATGATGCTAGCTTACCTGGGCAGTGCAATATTTGGTCAATATCTGGATTTCAAAATACTCAACGGCTGTGATTTTGACTGCAGTAGCCACAGCAACTTCATTACTACTTTGTTTTGAATATATTGCTCATAGAGGTCACTTACCTAACTGAATTTGAAACTAAGAGCCTTTCTGTTTTTTCTGAAAAGAATTATGTGTTTCTGAAAGTGAATGGTATGGTTTTGTGTTTTCTTGTAGCTTCTCTGAAATACAAAGGGCTTGCCATTCTGCCAAGGGCTGAGTGCATTGATTATGTTAATGCTGATGGGAAGAAAGATGCAGACATGACGGTGCAGAAAGGATACATAAGGGAAGAATCACATTGAAGGAGGTAGCAAAAAGTTAGTTCCAAAGGTATTCCTGTGGTATATCATGTTCTCCTAAGTCAAACGAATTTGAGGAATGTCCATATAGCACGACCCCTTACACAGGCTGAATGTTACAACGTGACGGAACAAAAAGAAGGCAGAATGTAAAGAAAAAAGGCAATATATCTCTCTAAAGGAAAATCAGTATACCATTTTGCAAAGGAACATGAGGAAGAAAAGGATGATACTTTGAAGTGTAACGCTACGGGCAAAAACACACTTAGGAGAAACAGGTTTCCTCCCAGCGCAAGTACAGAATACACAGAGGAGGAATGTCTTTTGCAGGTACTGTTAGGACTGAAAAGCCTCTGGCTCAAGAGCACGGGTGTGTGAATGTGTGAGCCAATGCAGGCAGGACGCAGGAACAACTGAGAAACCACAGGTAAAGGGACAGAATGAATTTAATCTCGATACCTCACAAATCGGAGAGTCTCCGAAATGACACCCATGTAGAAACACGCAAGCAGGGGATGTAGATACTGCGGAACCAGCGAGAGTCCTGGTTAGCCAGAGTCCTTGTTAGTCAGAGTCCCTGTTAGCCAGAGCACGCAGAAGCGAAAAAGGGGGACCAAGTCCCTCCTTCAGCTGGTATTTCAAGGGTGCAAGCAGGCATAGTTCTTCCCCTTGTGCTTTGATCTTCTTCCACAACAGGGCAGGAATCTCAAGCGGCAAGATAAGGCGTCCCTGAGTCCATCACAGACTTACGTTATCTAAGTGCGAATGTTCTGCTCACAAGCTCATGAGACTAAACAATTAGTGTGATATATGTGTTTTCCAGCACCCCAGGTGCGAGTCACTTGAGCGTTTTTACAATCCTCCTTGCCAATCTTCCGTTGCTTTCCCACAGTGTATATACACATCCACAAAGATTGTCTCCTGAAGGGGAGCTGTCCTCACATGAACGTCACCAATGCTTTGGGATAGTCTGTGAACATCATCCTTGGAAAGCTGCCAGTTGTTGCTGTTACCAATAAATGGGAAGCAACCAATTTTGCAACATCAATTAGTTATTTGGGAACACGTAGCTTTCTACATTGGTAGGTAAGTAACTTGATAGAAAGAATCAGTTCCTTCCATGTTGGTGTGGGAACACAGGATGCCTATTCACAGACTTTAACATTGCTCATAAGTTTGAGCTGGTCTGGCTACTGTAGCAGAGTAGGTATGGAGTGTTTTGGAAAAAAGCTGTGCACACAGAAAGGACTATTCACTTCCTTGAATCTTGATCGGCGTGTACAGATATGGCACTAATTCCTGTAGAGACATTGTATGTCAGGGCCATCTTAAGATAGAATCATAGAATTGTCTAGGTTGATACATAATAACATGTTGTTTAATGGTAATTTTTTAAATTTTCATTAAGACAATATGGCTGGCTTTGATTGTATTATTTCTAAAGACTATTCAGACCTCTCTTACAGATAATTTTCTTTTTTTTTTTTTTTAATCAAGAAATATCTAGCAGAGGCTAAGTTTAAAAAATGTTGACCAAAGAATGTCTAAAAGGAAAGTTTTGAAAGGAAACATTCCTATAATCCCCAATGCCAATTTCTAGTGGACAAAAGAAAAATGCATGAAAGAAAATTCTGGGCTCAATCCTCGTACTTGTAGACTGTCCTGATGACAAGTGTTCCCATCTCCCGTTCACGGTCCTGGAAGACTCTTATTTCCAAAAGCATGTGTCAATGTTTTTATACACTTTGGCTATGATTTTAGGATCCCATCCTAAAAACGTGCTGCTAGGTGAAGACTAAGCAGCCTTAACACCACAAGGCTGGATTGGGTCCTAATACAAATGCTCGAACTGTTGAGTTAACGCCAAATATTTATACTTATAAAATGTATTTCAGTAACAAGCTGTGTATTATTTAGTAAAGTTTTCTCTGGAATTACCCAGAAACAGAAATATAAATTAATTTCCTGCAAGGTCAGTATTGCTAAGATGAATACATATCCTTGTTTATTATTTCTGTTCCAAACTGCTTCATTCCTCTATAATAACTTTCTCTGAAAGATAAATCTAATTTCCAAATCCTTCCTACTGAATTATAAACAAATCAGATAAATAGCTATAAACCAATTGCATCCACAAACAGAAGATGGAGAATTTATCCCCCAGATTTCAAAACATATAATTAGGTATCAGGCCAAAGAAAATTAAATACATTCCCGAATGCTAGCACAGGCCTTTGTTCCCAGTTCCTCATTCCAGATGAAGTGAAATAGCCCAGATAGTCTGTTTGAAGGCTTTGGTACTGATGCTTGATTATGGGACCAAATATTAGCCACTGGATGTTTTTCATGCCTTTCTACGAGATCTGCAATCACCTACTTCAAATAAAGTTATGACAGAATGAATATTGCAAAATTTTCATTTTAGGAATTTGGTCTATAGATCTCCAACTCTTTAATTCATATAAAAAGGCACTATTTTCAAGCATTTTCTTTGTCTAAAAATAACTCTGATTATAAAATGACAAAGTTCAGGTTCTCTTTTGTGCTTCTATGTGCAGTATGTCTCATAATAAAGTTTAAGACGTGCCTCCAAATTGGTACTGAATACACTGTAGGGAGTGCCTGCCAGAGTAGAAGATAGCAGTCCTAGGACAGTTTGTTTTTCACTTTGATCTCTGATCCTCCTCTTAGTTGTTTGGTTTTCTTCTTCACCCCTCCCCAGCCTATACACCTATGCATTGACTTCTGAAATGTCAAAAATTTTGATGAAATTATTCTTATTTCTAAATACCTCCAATGCAACTTCTTCTTCTATTACATCAAATACAACCTTTTACAACCTTTTCACTGTGAAGCTCTTTCTTCTTCTAGTTGTTCCTACTCATCCTGAGTCAAACCGTGCCACGTTAGTTCTTTCTCCCCAGTTACAAACATCCCTCTGGTAGTTTCTCAAACACTTGTGCATTGCTTTTTCCTGTCCCTATCTGTTAATTAGTAGTATTATGAAGTAATAATAGTATCTAATTGGTCTTTAGCCTGTCTCTCACAAAAAGTTTGTTCTGTGAGGGAGCACTTGTCATTTCTCATGTTGAAATGTGCACGACATTCACAAGACCCCAGCCAGCCCAAAGAAGCAGCAAAGCTGAGGTTTCTGAGCGAGATGACATGGATTTCCTGAGGTCAGTCCATGAGCCAGGGGCTGAATCCCACCCTCCTGAGCCTGAAGGCATGACTTGGTCTCCTAGGCTGCAAAAAAATTAAGAGATGCTCTTATTAAAATTTCTTTAAGGTTAAATTGTGGCATCTGCTCAAAATACTGAGGAAAGCCTGAACAAATATAGTTACTGCATTCCCAAACAACCCAGTAGGGCAGAAAATATGCAATTATTCTCTTTTGTGTATATTCCAATTGCTAATTAAACAAAAAGTAAACTTTATTTTAGCAGTTTCCAAAATGAGGTTGTAGTATGTCTCATTTACTGCCTTGTATTTCTTTATTTCATTGCATATGCACAGGCACACATACGAATGAACTTACTATGTAAGATAACCTCCACTTCCCACCCCTGCTAGGAAAGTATCTTCCACCCCTTCCTGCCCCAAAAGGCATACAGATATGAAAACAAGCCATATTAAAATTGCCAGATGAAAAATATGGTATAAACTTGTTGAAAGACTGTGTCAACATAATTTTGATTAAGGTTACTTCAGTTTCACATCAGCTGACCTCAAAATAGTAATAAAAAGTGTTTTCATAGTTCCAATTTCTAGACTATTACCCTGAAATTTTCATTTTAGACTCATAGTTGTATACACATTTCTTTATAATACTTTTCATTGGCTGAACATGGAGAGAGGCATCTGTTCAGTTATAGCCTGTACCCATGTGTCAACAGAGGTCTCAGCCTTTTAAGTAAGAAAGCTTCTCATCTCTCATGAACTCCCGTACTAAGATTTAAGATGAAGGGGTTTACTGGAGATACTTGACTGCAAATTTGAAGCCCCTTTTTTAAAGGTAGTCTGAAAATTTGTATCTGGTTTCCTAAGGCTGTGAGCCCTTTGTGATCACACTGCTGACATGTATCTGCTATCTACTACTTTTAAAAAATGGGGATTTGGGTAGAAGATTTGGGGGGGGGGTGGTGGTCTCTTTTTTTTCCCTGTATAACTTAAAAAAGCCCATAAATATAAACTCTTATCAGTTAATGACTTTTTTTTTTTCAAATGGGATGAATGCTGAATATATTTTAACAGGATTACTTCAGTTCATGAAGTAAAGTAACAAATAATAAAGAGCCGTGAAAACCCAGGACATTTTCGTTAGCATGAGAGAAAATCCCTTCTATTCTGAATAGCTCTAGTTTCACTGCCTTTGGTCTTGGGATGTCACTTCTGATCTAGGATATGTCACTATTCTACTAATCTTTCCAGACAGATTTTAGAGTCTGCCCATATTAGAGTAAAAGGGATATGCCTTTTTTTTTTTTTAGTTATAACCTCACTAAACCCCATATACTAGAGAGAGAGAGGAAATTGTATTTTAGCATGTTATGTAGCAGAGTAAATCCTACAGGAGGAGCTGAGGTTTTCCATAAGCATCTAATGTAATTGATTCAATTGCCTAAAAACTTGCTACTGAAACCAGCAACCAGATTTTCCAAACTACAGAACTTTTATTCTAGAGAAAAGCATAGGCTCCTAGATTTTTAAAATCTGAATAGGATCAACCACAAGAAAAGTAATTAGAGGACCAATGGAAAAGAACAGGTTTTTTAAGGGTTTGTGTTTAGCTTTAAGTGAGAACTTCAGTGCAAGGAACTCGCATGGAGGAAGACTCCTGAGGGAGGAGTGCATTCATCAATGCCTAATAAGGCAAAGTTCCCACTGACATTTTTCCCATGGTTAGAACATTTCTAACATTTCTGTCTTCCCTGAATTCTCTTTTTTATAGCAAGGCCTGCATTCTTCTCCAATATGGGGCTTGATCGACTGATAGAATTCTTCCCTTTTTGATTCAACTATTTTCATAAAATTTCTGGCAACTTAGTATCTATCTTTCCATAGTAACTAAGGTGGTATGGCTTTGGGGGGTTCACACTTGAATGCAAAAAACTCTGTCCTCAGTATATTATGCTACATATAGAAGCCCACTGCAAACATAGGAAAAATGGAATTAACCAAAAATATTTTTCTGGATATTGCCTTTTTTAAGGGAGAGAATTTATTTATATGGCTCCAAGAATGTGCATATTCATCTTTAGCATTGTTTTAAGTATCTACCTTAGCTGTACCATCCTAATGACAACGAGAATGATGCAAAGTCTGTATAGCCTTTGCTGTCAGAGTTCAGCTGGTAGTTCAGGTACGCCCATCCCCCTGCGTTCATAGATGAGAGACTGAGACACAAACAAGTTAAATGACAAAAGAATCAACTAGTAAAATAGCAATAGAAGGAAAAAGCTGTTTAGTGGAAAAAGAGGGCAAGTAAAAAACTGTGATCCCCAAAACTCTGATTCAGCCATTGCTTACTGTTGGAGGGGCCCGAACCTCACAGATTCTGCATTCTTGATGATGATCTTCCCTGCTGCACGATGCTTAGCAAAGCTCTGCAAATGTCCCCTAGCATCTCAGATCTTACCTGTCCCAAAGGCCGTTCCAGATTCATGAATCAGACATATCTTCATCTGTTGCCCCTGTGTTTGGGAACTTGAAAAAAACCCAACCAGTAAATGAATCTATTTTGGCTGCTCTTTCTTTTAAAGCACAGGCGGAAGCTGCCCCTTTTATTCAGCAGCTTAGCATTTTTGAAAGGCAGTCCTGAGTCCCAAAATACTGCTTATGCATTTTTCCTGAACCCTGCTTATGTGTTTTACCTAAACAACTCTCAGCTAGGATGCGTGAGGAGTGCTCGGGGCAGTGGCTGAAATGCGGGGCTCCTTCCCCCCAGCTGTTAGCCTGCCATGGCAGACTCGCTTCTAGAGACTTTGTCACTTACCCCATGAATCTCTACTTTATGCAAAGCAGTAGAGTTTCACTCAGGGGACAAAGAATTCCCAGTCCATCCAATAGCTGATAGTTGCTAATTAGGGCGCTTCCAGAGATGCAAGAGATATAGCAAAGGAAGAAACTAAATGTGGATCTCGGAGGTAACATTATTGGTGAGCACAACAACAGCTGTAAAAACCATTCGTATTGCTGAAACAATTTTTAAAGAGTTTTGGCACACCAGATGATAAAACTAACCAGACTATTTTTATCTTAAAAGAGGCACCTCTCTGCAGCCCTGTGCAAGGACCTAGCATGAGGCTGAATTCAAAATACGTTCACTATAGCCTGTTGACTATTCTAGGCATCCCGTTGCTTCGTGTGTTGCCAGTTATGATCCTGTTTGTGCTCTCTTTGTGCATTGTAGAGATCTAGAACTTATCTTTGTGATATTGACTCCTACTTTGGATACCAGGAACTTAGGAGTTAGGCATTGCACAGCTCAGCATCAGGCTATTGGAGCTTGTTCTGCAACCGAGACCCAAATGTGTTCAGAGTTATATAGGAAGTCTGTGCTGAATGAGGAAATTGAACATCTGTCTCCTAAATTCTACATCAACATCAAGCTTTTATCCTTTTTCTCAATATCTTATTCAGAGACTCCCTGGAATATCATACATTGCTCCAATGTTCAAGCAGAACTGGAAGCCTTCCGGCTGTTGGTCTTCCATGGCCTTGAACAGAGCATATTTGTTTGGTGTTCTTAACTGAGAAAAAATAGTATTTGCAAAAGATAAGCTACTATATCCACTTTTTACATTTTTTACCATTTTTCTGGTTTTCACATTATTTCGAATATAGATATTGGCATGGAAAATATTTTGGCTTCGGTGTAATCATTATATCGCCACCCAGAAACAGGAATTACATCGCAATTGATATTTCCATTTTTTTCTCCAGTGATATACTATGCTTCTTTTGAGAAGAATAAAGACCATAGTGCATCTTGAAATTTGCAATTCAACCCAGTAACCTGTCTTATGGAAAAGAATGCAAGCAAAATGTACTTGAAATGTATTTCCCTAGGAATTCTGCGTTGGCTTTTTCAGGCGGAATTCTACCCCCATCCTCAAATTTCTTTGTCAGTGGAAAAAGTATTTTCTGACCAGTGTTAGTAACCATCTACTAAGTAGTTTATTTAAGAAGGGGATAGATATCTTTAAATAAAAACAGATGTTGATCTGATCAGATTTTTTTTAAATAGATGCTGTAGGTGAAGTGAGACCTGGTGAAGGAATTGCACAATTTTAGTCTCCTGTATAAGGAGTCAGACTATCTATATTAATAACTGTCCATTATAGTTTTAAAACATATTAACCTGATTTTTAGTTATCATTGGGCTACCATTAATATTCTTAAAGTGCTCACAAAAATATGGGAGGAAGACAGGACAAGAACAGCTAGTCTTTCATGTAATCATTTAAATAAAAACAACGAGATTTTCAGAACTGCTGAGCTCTCACCAACTCTTTCGGTGTAAGGTCCTTTGTTTGCTGTGACATGGAAGCTTTAAATGTTTAGGAAGTATTACTAGTGGTTTTCAAGGGATGCAAAACATTTGCAGAAAGATTCAGTAGACCTCTACAGTTATGTCGTGGTTTCGGTGAGCTGTTGTGTTACTATAGCACGTAGAGACCTCCTGTGATAGTCCTAGTCCTGGGGTCCATGATGCTGGGTACTGTTCAGACACGGACTTTCAAAAACTGTGAGCAAAAAGACACGAAGTGACTTCTCCAAAATCGCACATCAAGTAGACACTCTCTGCATGTATCTGTTAATACTGAGGGTAGGGGTTGGGGCTGTGGTTTGGCTGCTCAGAACCAGTAGTCCCTGAAGTGGCAGTGTCCGAGTGTGCTTTGTCTCCTGCCCGCGTGGCCGCCTGGCAGAGAGCCCAGAGCCAGCCTGTGACTGTGTCTGCTCATCTGGCCCACCAGTGGGCACGAGGAGCTCCTGCTGTGCAGGCCCAGCTGGCTGGGCAGTGCAGAGGTAAACATACAAGCTACAAGCTCATTTTTCATCCCACTTTATACCTCAGTATTACAGTATTATCTAGTTCTTCCATCGCACTGCCCATTAGCACTGTGCAACTGGTTGCAATTGTAGTTTTTAAATATTTTCTAAGCCACTTGGTGTAGCTCTATGGATCAGCAGCCCAAAATCTCTCTTGTTGTTTGAGGAATTTTATTCCTTTTCAAAACATAAACGAACAAACTTGAACTGTCACTTTGGTCTGTTGTTCCCTGAGTCCTGGGTCCAAGTTCTGCTGGATCTCACTGCACAGTAAAGATGAGTCACACGCTCAGCACATGTTAGAGCAAAAACATCTGAGTATTCTGATTTTTTTCTGGATGTTGTCAAGCTCTAAAAAGCTGGGAAAAATCCAGTCAATTTGAGATGCTTGGAAGTATTTCCCTCTAAAAAGTTGTTAGTTGTATGTGTAGAACTCATTGTCATGGTAACAGAAAAGGTACTACATTTAAAAATGCTATATTAGAAAAAGGGAAAAAGAGGAGAAAGAAAGGGTGGAAATAGAAAAAGAAAGGAAAAGAAAACAAAAGGAAAATAGACAAGAAAGTGTGCTGGGTTTGGCTGGGGTAGGGTTCATTTTCTTCACAGCAACTCATATGGCGCTGTGTTGTAGATTTGTGACCAAAGCAGTGTTGACAACACATCAATCTTTTAGCTATTGCTGAGCGGTGCTTACACAGCTGCCCCGCCAGCAAGGAGGCTGGGGGTGCACAAGAGGTTGGGAGGGGACACAGCCAGGACAGCTGACCCCAACTGACCAAAGGGATATTCCATGCCATATGACATTGTGCTCAGCAATAAAAGCTGGGAGTAGGGAGAGGGAGGGGGAACGTTTGGAGTTACGGCATTTGTCTTCCCTAGTTACTGCTATGTGTGATGGAGCCCTGCTTTCCTGGAGATGGCTGCCAGTGGGAAGTGGTGAATGAATTCCATATTCTGCTTTGCTTGCATGTGTAGCTTTGCTTTACCTATTAAACTGTCTTTATCTCTACCCAGGAGTTTTCTCACTTTTACCCTTCTGATTCTCTCCCCCATCCCACCTGGGAGCGGGGGGAGTGAGCAACTGTGTGGGGCTGAGCTGTCTCCTGGGGTTAACCTGCAATGGAATGAAAGGAAAAGAGAGGAGAGGAGAGGAGAGGAGAGGAGAGGAGAGGAGAGGAGAGGAGAGGAGAGGAGAGGAGAGGAGACAGGATGAGGCAAAGGTGAAAAGAAGTGATGCACCAAAACCGGAAAGCTAAGCATTTAAAAGTTTCAGAATGGAAGACTTGAGATTGCCTGTAACTTTCTTTTTGCCTTCTGGAGCGTGCATTACAATTCAGACCTTCATTACATGATCATATTTTTCCCCCAGTATCTCTGCCTCATTCAGTGCACGGATATATAATATTTCTTTTTATTTTTATTCAGTATGTGACCTTAGAGATCTTACTTAATTCATGCTATTCAAACCCTCCTCATAACAGAGATTTGTCAGTTTTCTCAACAGCTGTTCTGATGTGCTCAGTTTCAGAGTATTTGGATACTTCACAAATGTAATGGATTAATTTTCACAGCACCCAGCTGAGGTGCTAAATTATTATTAGCACTTTGTAGGGACCTAGAGATGAAGGTCAAAAGCTAACTACCTAATTTTGTGTTCCAGGCTGAAATGTCTGGAGCCTAATTGTTTAGGACTTCATACAGTGCTTTCTAGCAACCTACAAACTGTAATTTGAAGAAACGTTGGTGAGAGTGCTTCAGACAGTCCCAATGAAATCAACATTGAATATTGAATACCAGAGAGATGCTCCCAGAAAGGCGTTTATCCCACAGCCTTTCTGCCATCCTTAGCAAGGGCTTTCCGGCACTTACCCCTCTCGTCTCTCACTGCACACCCTGGGACCAGCCATGCAGGCTGGCATAGTGGGGTGCCATCTCCTGCCTTCGACATGGTCAACCAGACTTTTGCAGCAGAGAGAGAGGGAAGCCAGACTGAACTTCAGCCTCTGTGGTACTGTTTATCTCCACTGTACCTCCAAAGGCCTGCCTGCACCTACAGCAAGATGGTTACAGGCCCTTTCCTTCATGGCCTCAGCTCTTTTGAAAGACAGCATGGAGAGAACTCCTCTGATATCCCAGGCCTTAAGGCCATGCCTACCAACATGACCCATGTACATCATTGTCTAGGGACTGGATGCTACCTCCTGCAGGAAGCCTCCATGCCTGGCTCAAGCCAACAAAATGCATCAGCACCTCTCATGGTCCCTTGGTGACACCAGTTAGGATATCTTCCACAGGTTTTTATGTATGTGGGGGTATACTTGGGAAATAAACTGTTATTACACTAGCCAGGACAGGATACTTCTGACCTCCTCAGTCACAAGTGACGGTACAGAAGTAGCCCTCATAACTGTCTTTAAATGTTAATTGATTTTTTGCTGCAACCAGGAAGCCACTTTCCTCTGTTACTTAAGGCAAGAAAACAGACAACCAAGTCCTAGCTCAAGCCTCCCTCTCCTTGGAGTTCAGTCTTCAGCTCAAAACAATGGCTTCTTTCCTCCCATAAAACTGAACCAGGTAGAAAAAGACAAGGCAACCCACTCTCAAATAGGAAAATATCAAATAAACTACAACACACCCACACCTCCAGCAGCCTTTCCACTGCTGGCACCCTTGCCCACCAAGTTGTTGCAAACACACAAACACTTCATTGTCCTCATCATTCACCTCACATGGCTCTGGTTTCAGAGGTGGCATAAGGAAAGTCTGAAAAGGTCTTTTGGCGAAAATGTTCCTGTGATAAATATAATGAAGGGTCCCTGGGTGATTCATAGACCTTGTTGTCTCATCAGAATGTAAGCAATGAAATGGAGAAGAAACCATCATAAACTTCATATAAAGAGAGCCTTTCCTTCTCTAGCATGATGAGAAGTCCCATGACAGACCTATCTGTCATAATTTTAAGCGGAGCAAGGGAAGAGAAGTTTGTGGGTGGAGAGTTAAAAAAGGGATGAGACCAGACCCAAAGAAAAGGCAGAGATTCTCCCCGCTCTTGTATGTCTCTCTGGTGCTCTGCAGTCACCATGGTGTGTGGGTGAGTCCTCCCAGACCAGTGTGGGAGGGAGGTGGCGCTGGGTGGGCAGTGAAGGCCATGCACTGGCTGTGCTCCTGTGCTACGTATTGGTAACGTAAAGTCTGGAAAATGGGAGCTTAAGAAAACCATCAGGAATTACATGTGGGTATTGTATCCAAGCAAAGATCACTCCTGATATGCTTTTTCTGCTGCTTTCTGTTAAAGCTTGTCACAGTTACCTGAAGAGGCACTCACAGAGGGCAGGAGGCAGGGGGAGAGGACAGGAGGAGGCAAAGGAGAGAGGGAAGAAGAAGGGAGGGAGAGGCAGGAGAGGAAGGGAGGAAGAAAATTCAAGCGAACAGCAAATGGGGTGAGATGTGTAGGTATAAGGAACAAAATAGTGAGGGAATAGTCATCACAGTGATCATACAGTTGCATCCTGAGCATGGAGGTGCTTGACTACAGGGTGGGTTCTGCCCGCTTGGAGGCTCCAGCCTCAGCACCCTGCCACTAGCGCCACAAAGGGCTTGTGAAAACCACAGGGGGGGACAGCATACATGTTGCTGCCATGAGCTGCCACTCTGTATTTCTTGTATTTCTTATCTTTGGAAAGCTTGATTTTTCAACCATTACATTACTTAAGGTAATTTTGTTTGCCATTTCAATTTGTGAAAATGGCAAAATACCATCAGTATAAATCCTATAGACAGATATCCTCTTAATATCATTGAAGTGTTTGTCAAGGATTTCAGCATGTTTTTTTGGCATGTGTTCAGGATTCCAGGTTTTGCTAACTAAGCATTATTTTTATATTATGCCCTGAACGTTTTTTCCTGTTTCTTTTGTTTCCTTTTTCTGTGCTTCATGCAAACTCTCTCCCCCCCTCCTTCCATGCCATTACTTTTTCTTCCATACAACAGGTATATTGAGAGAACAGTGAAACCTTCTTAATGTTTCAGCACCATCAAGAGAAAAGAGCAATTGCAAAGAAAGAACAGCTCAAACTGTACAGACGTGGATTGCAGCATACTGCATACAAATAAAAACTCAGGCGAGCTACCTAGCTATTAAATACTAGAAAGTTTCTATTGCTGACTGATTTTTCAGAGCTTTGCAACATACCAAAATTCTGGAAGATTTACTTAGGAATGAAGCCAGGTCAATCCTCCAAACCACAGAGTCCCCTAATTTCTCAGTGGGATTTTTAATGTGCAGTTGCTACTAAGCAACACCCTCTGCCACCAGCCCTGGCCCCCGCCATGCCGGTCGGTGTTTAAGAGGCATTTGGGCAATGCCCTTCATAACATGCTTTAACTTTTGGTCCGCCCTGACGCGGTCAGGCAGTCAAATTCTAGTCGTTGTAGGTCCTTTTGAATTCTTCTTCTCTTCTCTTCTCTTCTCTTCTCTTCTCTTCTCTTCTCTTCTCTTCTCTTCTCTTCTCTTCTCTTCTCTTCTCTTCTCTTCTCTTCTCTTCTCTTCTCTTCTCTTCTCTTCTCTTCTCTTCTCTTCTCTTCTCTTCTCTTCTCTTCTCTTCTCTTCTCTTCTCTCCTCTCCTCTCCTCTCCTCTCCTCTCCTCTCCTCTCCCCTCCTCTCCCCTCCTCTCCCCTCCTCTCCTCTCCTTGTCTCCCCTCCTCTCCTCTCCTCTCCTCTCCTCTCCTCTCCTCTCCTCTCCTCTCCTCTCCTCTCCTCTCCTCTCCTCTCCTCTCCTCTCCTCTCCTCTCCTCTCCTCTCCTCTCCTCTCCTCTCCTCTCCTCTCCTCAAAACATCATAGGCAACTGCAAATAGAGTCTTAAATGGAAAATGCTGGTCGACGTTAATCAACTACGACTACATTAATTTCTGCCAGAACAGCTATATAGAAAAAAATGTTTAGTAATGCTACTTTAGCCTTACCATCATCACTGATGAGCTTTTAGCAAGCAAGCGAACCAGTTCAACTGCAGTATATTTGCACCTTTTATTATCAGTTAATAATTGTGGATGTGTATGGCACAGAAAGTGCTGGAACTGTTTCTTAGAGTGTTACAAAACAATATTGAGTGAGTTTTATCTGCTTTCTTTGTACTCCTGTTTAATCTGAAATTGGTGAGTTACACAGAACTGGAAACAGTAAGTACTTTTTGAGGTAGAATAAAATGAAAACCAAAAAAAATTGCACTCTAGATGTTAAGAGCTTTACAGTTATACATAAATTTATTCCATAAATGATTAAACATGTTCAATGCCTTGCAAAGACTGCAGTGGTGAACCCAAATTAGACGCCAGCTCTCAGTGAGAGCAAAATAAGTTTTTCTGTTTTGAATCTGGAAAACCAACATCACTAAAGCCTTCAAGAAAGCAGGCATTTTACTGTTTCAAAGTTATTGCACAGAGAACTCTCCTTTGTTTTCGCTCTGTTCTGGTTTAGTCTCTAGCTGATATTTCTGAGTTTCAAATGATCGTCATCAAATCTGTGCATTGCCGATGAACTCAAGGAGGTTGCCAAACAGACAGCATTGTTGGTCAGTAAAAAAATCCATACTGAGTATTTCTATCCTTTATAAACAGAGAATAATAATATTTCTAAATTTATTTTAAACTTCCCAGAGAACTCTTAAATAGAGATATGATTATCTAATTAATTTTGTAAAAATTTGAAATCATGAAAAAATTATTTTATTCTTTTCAAATTCTATAGTTTAAATACTTTTTTATAAAGCTTTTTAATTCATATATCCACCCCTCTGATTTTTAAAATTGCAATTAAATTCCATGGAATTTTTCCATAACGGTTATTGTGCTAATTCCTAAAAATTTCTTTGAGGAAGTAAAAATGCTTTTTAACCTGTAGTTAAGCTAACAAAACCACAGCCTTAAATAACTGACTTCAGGCACATTGTTATAGAGGAACCATACATTTCTAACTTATCACTCACTATAAGAGTAACAGCCTGGCCAGTGTTATTCTACGTTCAGTAATCCACTTCCTTCACCCTTTCCACATCTACATTAACGCCGAGAAACATATGTATGCCTGATGGAGGATTTTGATTATTTGTTTTAAGCTGATGGAATACTTGTAAATATATACAGAAAAAAAAATGTGTCTGCAGTGTTGTGGCAGAACACAGATGCAACAAATAAGAAATTGTGCTATTTATAAGCACAATGGGGCAGCACTTTCTGCGGATCCAGGTACAAACCGCCAGGACTTCAAGCACTTTCTTTCACTACTTGTCCAAGTCCGGAGTCCTGGGGTGAGAGTGCAATCAGGGATGGAAGAAGAGGAGGATGCAGAGGAGCAGGACTAATACGTGCTGTCAGTGAGAAGTGTATTCTTCACATGAAAGCCAGCATCCTGACTGCTTTTTATGTCTAGATGGCAAGCCAAGACTTTAGTCTTCATCATTGGCCCAGTAATACCGAAAAGCAGAGCTCAAGTGGTGGAGTGAAGTTTTGAGTGAATTGATGACTTTTATGAAAGACTACAAATCATTTTGAAGCATTTTCTGGAGTTCAAGAATAGGCCGAGCTGTTTGTATGGACACAGCCAGTGTGTTTTGTTTTTTTCCCTAAGTGAAGGTTTATATGAAGACATCTGTTAGCTGGCCCTAAAATTTTGCTCACACAGCCTGTCTAAAATCAAAAGAAAGGGCGTAGGAAAAAGACAAACTGGCAAAAAGGAAATTAAATAGATATCCTGAAGTAATATGAGAAGATTTTGTGGCAAGACTTATTTTCACAACTTCAGGCTATAGTAATCCTCCTTAAAACAAAAATAAATAACTGATTTGCTGGATTGCTGACTGCTAGAGGTTATTGGTTGCTGTTTCATGAGTTGCATACAATGATAGTCATGTTGTACAGAGTAAACAACATTTTCAGATGCTCTGAAATATTAATGTGGACTATATCAACAAACTTCTGCAAAGTCTTAGGATTGCGCTGTGATACTATAAAAGAAGTCAATGCAGCTGAGTTTTACTGTCCTGTGTAAATTCACAGCTACAAGATGTTTGTTTAACTACTTTTCTGTAGCACAGTCACCATCATGTTTCATCTGCAACCTGAAATCATCAAGAGTCCAACAACAGTCTGAAAAGATCTTAGCTAAGGGAGAACTGTGTTTGTCTATAGCTAATGTTATCACTGGATGATTTTTCCCATGAGCCATCTATTAATTAGAAAATATGCTTTTGAACAACCCCAAGCCACTTGTAATTGCAGATTGAATTCAGAGAAAAGTTGCTAAAGAAAATTATTATTTTTTATACACTTACAATGCATGTTGTAAAAAGTTATTAATAACTTATTTTCTATTTATTTTAGACCTAACCTGATCAAAGCAGTGAAAGAGAAGTCATCAGTTAGATTCACAAAATGCTGGAAGAAGTTGTATCCTTTGATACAGCAGTTAGGCTTTTACCCAAACATACATCAAATTCCCCTTTCTCCGTAAGAGATCTGCATCCACCATTCCCGCTTTCCAATAATCTCACTCCCCTGTTGACAGCCTAACACTAACTCTAAAATACTGATCACAGAAATGAAGTCACTGAAGCACGACTGCACACGGGAAGGGGCAACAGCCATCCTATAAAGTCAGTCTTTGTCTCAGTAACAATATTGGTATTTTATACTTAATACAGGGCAGGACAAGAACATGTTAGGGAATGTGGGAACCTTTTAAAAAAAGCAGAGAAGTCAACCTAAGGACTCGAACCAAGTGCAATGACCTACCCCCAGTTTTACAGAGGTTAAAGTCACTCTCGTGTTTTCATTGCTTCACGGTTGAGGGAAATGCCTGATATTCAAATGAAACATTTTGTTGATGGACAGCTGACATAATTTAGCTTAATTTTTTCTTACTACAAAAGGAAAAAACTTTCTGCATTATTTTTCCCTAAATGTTTGTTAAATTTTGGCACATCTACCAAAAAGGATAATGTTCACAGTAAGCGTTTGTATCATGGTTGTGTTCCCCAACATACAGCAGGGGGAATGATCATAAAGTGAGCTGGTTTCAGGAACCAGCAATTGCCTTTAGTCCAAGATCACAAGGAACTTAGAGACAGCCACAAGGGCAGCTGAGATTGCAGTGTCAATCATCTAAAGAAGGTAGGAGGAAAAGGTGAGGGTGTGCTGTAGCTTCTGGCCCAAGTCTCCAGTGCTCTAATCCAGATACTGCTCACCAGAGCGTTTATTCCTTTGTTAGGAAAATATCTGCAAAAGGATTTTGTCAAAGAGATTAACAATATTAACAAATTAGCAGCATTTGTATTATATTTGTATAACAACAGCTCCCAACAGAACAAGATCATCTTGTCATGCTAACTGTACAAACAAATGTTTCTGATCTGCAGAGCTAACAGTCTAAATTCAGACACAATAAGCAAATAAAATAAATGGAGAGACTGGAGAAGAGGACAAGAGGGAAACAGCGATAAGAACACTTAGTTGCATAGACCATGTACATGCATAATTGCAGCTCTATTTATAAGCTAGAACTAAACATGAGATATTAATGAGGTTAGTAATCCCTGCTGGCCAGCTGCCTAGCCATTAAAGGAAGGACAATTTGTCTGTAAGGAGAATATTCCTACACCCTACTGTGTTGCTGAGCGGGATTTTATAAATGCCACAGGGTTTATTCTGTTTCTTAATACTGCTAGCCTTACCTTCTTGAGTCAGCTATGCAAGGATAGAAGTCATACCTCTTATGGCTAGATATTCTGTTTCATCCAATTAACACTTACAGCAACTGAGCCAGTCCTTTCCCACCCCATTCTCTACCAGGGGACCACTTGACGTGTCAGGATAGAAAGTGCACTTGTAGCACAAGTCAGTTAAAAGTTGCCTCCTTTTTACTGACAGGACTTCTTGTGATTTCTGTTTTAGTAGTAAGATAATCTGTTATAATATGCAGATATATTACACAGTAATAAACACATTTCAGTAATAAAAACTTTGGATTAAGATCAACTGCTTTTCTCCCTTCCTCTCTGCCTCACGAGGCTTAATCCTGATTTAAAATACTGTAATTGCTTCTTATGACATTGGGATTTGCTGTTAACACAGTGCTCTATGCAATTTTCACTTTCCATGTCACCCTCAGCCCTAGGCATGGATGCTCTGCTGTCCTCAGGCTGGCGCTTCCGCTCCCAGGGAGCAGCGAGCGATGGCTGTAGGGCTGGGGTGAGCTGTGCTGATGGATGCTGCGGGGCTAGCATGTTCACAGGAAATGCACACACGTGTGTCTGACTGAATGCTTTCCTGACAGGTAATTCTGCCTCCCAATTGCCATAGCTTCCTCTCTCTGTGTTGATGCCTGTCTCCTGGGAGACAGAGCTCTCCTGCTTTTGTTCACACAAGCCAGGACCTGAATACAGGGAGAAATTAGCTGTTGTTGACAGTAGCAGTCAATGGAAGGAAAGTTCTTTGCCCATCTTTCCATCTACCCTTCCCTCATTTCCCACAGTGGTTTTGAATTGTTTCTAAACTGGTATAAAGAAGACAAATTTTCTCACAATATTCTTTGCTGGTAAGATGCTCACACTCTGTGAATGGTCTGCTGTACGGGAAAAGATCAGCTCGGAGCAACAGAGGTTGTTTGTGCCTTATGAGCAAAACTGCTGGTAGGCGGGCAGTGAATTCGCAGGTAGAAAGATGATGTGCAGGAACTACAATCTCCCTGCACCCCGTGGGAAGGGGTTGCACAGCCCATCTCCTGAATAAGCAGAGCTTGGCACTGGGATGCTGTCACTGGCTCAAGAAAGCCATAAAACATAAGCCACTGGGAGCAGCTCCAGGGAGGTATGAATATACGCTTCTGCTGTTCTCATACCTTTAACTTGGCATCTGCTGCTGGTCAGATACCAGGCTGGACAAATCTGGTCTGAGTAGAGCTGTTCTTGCATTTTCATGTTCTTGTCAACTGTCAAGACAATCACTTCTTCTATTAGGGGAGCCATCTCAGAACAAAAAAATGGCCTTATCATGTACCTTACTCGTCTCTCCTCAACCCTCTTACCATGCACCTCTCTTTCAACTTCAAGCTTTTAGGCAATCCTAAAAATTATTTTCCATCTTTGTTTTCACACTGCCTCAGGTCTCTTGGGACTAGAGTGGGAATAGTCGAAATACTATGAGAAAGCCTTTTCTCAGGCTATTTACAGCTTATCCAGAAGCAGAAAGAACTAAAAAAAACTCATAAAAAAACCAGTTCTCACAAGACTGTCCAACCCAATTTAGCAGATAAAAGGGATCTGAGTAGCTTTGAGAACTATTCAGACTTTTGGGTGGTTCTCAGTCCTGACCTTTTTCAACCATTTATGGTTTACTGATCACAATCTGTATTAAATATCACTGTTAGGAGATCAAGATTTGTTTCTAGCTTGGGTTGCTTGCATGGAAGTAAATTTTACCCCTCTCTTTGAACACAGAGAATTTTACAATCAATGAAGAGAAGTAGGTGCCTTACTTATGCGCATTGCACCCTCTTCTAGAGCCATCAGAGGTGACACATTGGACTCAGGCTCCTGATTCAGGCACTTGCTGCATGCCTAAGGTTTAGAGTGTTGAATATTCCCTTCAGCTTCCATGTTTAAAAGAAGTCTTGCCCCCAAACAGGAGAAGTCACTGTGGAAAGTCTCAATACTGTGGTTCCACTCAACAAGTGAAACTTGCTTTTCAGGCCGTAAGAAAAGCCACCTATGAAAAAAAAAGAAAAAGATATTTTTCAAGCTTCTACATAGTGGCTTTTCAGACAGATGGCTGAGAGGCTGTCCAGAAGGTGAGAAGAGTGCTCATTTTAAATATTTCATGCCTTGCTTGGAAGCTAGAAGGGAATTGATACTGGAGAGGATCCAGTACGGATAAGTGCTTTAGCTCCTATGTTTTCCCTAACAAGAAATTTCTGATCAGATGTAACAAGAACAGATCCAACAGGGTTGTAAGATATCTACAGTTCTCAAGGTGCAACACTGGTCTCAGTAATTTCACTGGCAAATCTCCCATTGGCTTTAGCTGGATCCAGATTTCTCTTTTTGTCAAGAAAGAACTTTTTCCTTGATGTGCCCTTAAAGAACAAACAAAACTTATGTTACAGAAATTTGGAGCAGTGACATGAGTACAAGAAGAGTCCAACACCGCCCCCCCCCCCCCCCCCCCCAGACAATCTACCCAAAACCCTGAATATTATAAAAAAATGAGCTTTTGCTCCCAAGTTTTGAGCAGGGGGATTGCTGCCTACTCAATAGGGTTGTGGTACCCGTGACTGGTATGGAAGATCTGGTATGGAAGATCTTAACAAAGACTGATTTATCATATTGAGAAGCAGCCTGCATTGGAGTCATACCTATCACCTTCAATCACGTATCTACAAGTGATTAGGAAGAAGAATTGAATGGACTATTAACAGTATGGGAGCAGTCTGTAACTCTACGACAAAAGGATGGAATAAGAAACAGCAGTGAAGCTGGTGAATATTGGGGATTTCAGGATGAATTACAAGATACTTGGTGGAGTGCAGTGCATTATGTCCTACAGCCAAAACTCAGGCTGAAACAAAATCTCCTTTTAGGTTACAACTCAGAACTTGTGTGTTTGCAGCTAACACTGTAGCTACCAACTAGCTCAGCAAGACAAACACAAGGAGGTTAGCGCTGGTTTTTTCAGCATCAAATTTGGGGACCTGCTCTCTTCACCTATCATTTGTGTGGATAATGTTTCTTTTTTTTTGTTTATGGCATAGTAAAATTAATTTCTGAGCTAAGTTAATGCAAAGTCCTCAAACTGTCCCTTTGCATACTACCAATATGTGGAGCAAAAATTAATTAGACTGTGCAAGAATCAAAGGAGCCTGGCAGTAAAAGATAGAGTAAATAGGCTGGACAAGCTTAAATCCGCATTTGCAAAGATCTTCCATTGCAGATGCAGCTAAAAAAGAGTGAGTTGAAGCCTGGAAGGGAGAGATGGGCAGATTCAATGGAAATTCATTGAGAATTAATGGAAAAGTCCCATTGGCTTTTTTTGCTTTTTTTTTTTAACATTTTTTTTTTTGTTTCTCCTTCTCGGTCATTAAGAATTGACCTGGAGAAACAGACAGTTTATTGAGGATACAGGCAGGATTTTCCGAAGAGTAGGTGGGATCTGGGTGCAGTGGTGTGGAAGGGAGGAATGGCAAGGAGCCACCAGCCATTTGGAGGTGGGGAGGGAATATATGGCCAGTGTGGTGATGTCAAGTAGTTGTGAAAAGATGGCAACAAAAACAAGGAAAGCTTTGCGTGCACTTATGAGGAGAGCAAGACACATCCCATGTCTCACTCAAGAGGAGACCTAATTATGTTTGCTCTTACGCTGACCCAAGAGAAATCCTTGCCTAAATGATACAAATATCTGTCCTGCTCTGTTTATAGTACTTTCAGTTAAAAATAGCTGGGACAGGAGGGAGTCATGTAAGGAAAGCGGTTTGCTTATGAAAATGTTTTTTTCCTGTTTGTATATAATTTGTGCACACACCCACACACTCACATGTACATAGCCACATCTCACAGACAAGTTTTTTTCCTAAAGAGGCTCAGTAGAGCAACCACTCATAATACTTTCTCACAGCTTTGCTTACTAGCAGTGTTCGGAACAAAGAGCCCAGTTCAAAGTCCATTGGAGTCTGTGGAAAGATGCCCATTGACTTCACTGAGATTTGGATCAGGTCCCAGGTCTTTCCCTATTTAGAAGTTGGAAAATAGGCTGCAATTTCTCAGCTGTATATGCTGGGCTAACTGGGCCTGAAACTAAGTGCACAGGAAAGCCCCACATACCCAAGGCTATACCTTGCAAATGAGTTTTTTGTTTCTGTCTGCTCATGGATCATTGAGTTCTTCAAAGTCAGTCAAACAAATAATGCTTCTAGTCATTGGATTTTCTGTCCTTACAAGGTTTGGCAGCTCTCAGAGATGTTATCTGCAAGATGTAACCATCCCTGTGGTCATGCCAAAAGATACAAATTTGGTCTTCAACAATGAAAAGTAGTCTTTTTTTTTTTTTTTTAAATTGGAGGAAGAACCAGAAGAAGAGGAAATTTGAAAACTTTTTCAAATTCTTGTCTGCAAAATAGAAATTTTTCAGTCCTCCAGCAGGCTCAGAAAAGAAGCATCTGTGGTTTAATCTTGGCATTAGCACTTAAATTTCTTCCTAAAGCACAGTTTTATCAAAGTACTTTTGCAAAAGGTTTAAATGAATGACTAGTGGAAGCTTATGCATGATGAGGGACGCATTGATCGTGCTGTTTCTGATCCCCTTCTCAAGAATTAACTTACTACCTTCATACCTTCTTTTTTCCAGGCTTAATTTCATTTTTTACTGTAATAACAATCTAGCAGACTAGACTTTTGTTTTGTTTTTACTTGAGACATTAAAATTACTAGTTCAAGCTTAGACTAGCCATGAATAAGAATAATAAGCTAGATCCTGTCTTTCATCTATGAAGAGATCTGCACTATTTTGAGGCTTTTTAGCATCAGTGGGCGTTTTTCCATCGATTTCAATGTGAATTTCATTGATTTTTGGCTCAGGAGAAGGGCTGATGGGGGGCAAAGGTAGCTTGAAGCTGGATGTCAGCACTCTCTTACTTCTGCACCAGAGGAATCTGTTCCAAGTCTATTGTTTTCTGCAGTGACACATTACCAAAGTGACATAATTATGTGGGTGGCATAAGATTTATGATATCCTTAATTATACATTTATTTGTTTGGGGGTGCTCTTAATGTGACAGATGTACACACTTGTCAAGGCACCAGCTGAACTGTCTTTTTTTTAAATAAGGTTATTTACTTTTGGAAAAAAACCCAGATGTAGACAGTCATCTATTTTTTTCAGTTTAAATTTCATTCAGACTCATAAGAGAGTTTGTTTAATTTTCTTATCTTCATTATATTTTGATGACAACTTAATTATTTTAGAAAAATTAATGGTTCCTCCACTTCTCTGTGTTAAACACAAGAAGAGTATTATGCACTAATTATAAGGAGTGAACTACAACTGACGTCAACAGAATTTGTGTGACTGCACATATTATAAATGAGATCAGAATATTATACAACAGCTGGAAGACAGTCTAAGAAATAACTTTTTGAATGCCATGGAAGGAACATGCTGACTAACACATTCATTTAATTCAAGAATCTCTACACAAATAGTGCTCTTGTCTACTGACTTTTGCGCAGCCTGGAAAATATAAATGAACTGATTTCCACGCTCATTCTGCCCAAATGTAGTGATTCATATTTAAATATAACAGTTGTATTCTGATTAGAAATTGGTTTAAACTGCATTGAAGTCTGACATCGGCAGAGTCTGAAGAGCTCAGGATAGTAGTCACACCTATAGTCACTCTGGGTGTACAACTAGAGAAAAGCTGGGAAGGAAACTCATCATCAACTCCAGGATTTTGAAAAACAGGTGAAGTCTGACATCCTCCTACTTGTTGTGCACAACAGCTCATTTTAATAATGTGATCAAAAAAAAAGACACCCTAGCTTTTGATCTTCAGCTGCATTTATCCCACTTGTTTCTGGGTGCCATGGAAATTCATTTTTTGTGACACTACATGAACAGGGCCCAGCTGTGTGTTAGGAGAGTTCCTGCAGACAGGAATGGCAGGATCAGAAGTAATCTCTGGCACAAAAGACCATGGAGCAAAGAGTGGACTCATTCCTAGGATAAGGAATTACTTAAATGGGGCAAGAGTGAAACAAAATTTCTCCATTTATATATCTGATCTCATAATCTCATAATCCACAAACTAGCAGTGTTCGTTGCTACTCCACAATGCTACTCCAATGCTACTACACAAATTAATTTGTGCAGACATTTGAGAGTAGACCTCCCCAAAGCCCCAATCTGTAAGCTAAAACGAAGATCGCTAGTAACATCTGTTCAAAGTGTAGATGGTAACTATCTAGAAAATAACTAGTCTTCTTTACTGTAAAGTCTTTATAGTCATAAGCATACTGACATTCATGATTTGTGGAATAATACGTTGGTAAGAGGGGGACAGAAACCATGTGAATGTAGAGGATGTGCTCCTGCTGGACTCACTCAAGAAAATGGAGCATAAATTGTCCATTAATCAAACCCATTTGCCATTTTCCCAAAGTCACGCCCAAATCATTGGTGTGATTGACCAGATTACATGGGAAGCTTATTTTAGCAGGTACCTATTAGTATTCTTTATATTTAACAGAACATCAGGGACCTTTATTTTCCCAAGCGTTTTAGGGGAAGGTTTTCTTTTTTTTGCTGCTACTGTCCATTCTTCATTTGTGCCTGAAGAGAATTTACCTCGCTAGACTTTGAAGTTGCTTATGAATTTAATTCAGTAATTCACTCTGTAAAAAAAAAATAAATGATACTTTACTCCAAAACAACTTGTGTTTTACATTTGGTGGGTTTTTTTTCTTTTATTGAACTGTCAGTGAAGAGTACACTCTTACTCTGCAAAAGTGTTGAATGTTGGATACCAGAAATCGATGGTGCATTCATGCTGCTGATACAACGATTCTTGGCTGCAGGTATTCAGATTGATTTAGTGTAATTGAAAATTTAGAGCTGTATGCTTGGTATTGAAATTTCATGTCATAGACCAGAGTAAGAGGAAAAAGAAATAATCTCACTGAACATGGAGCTTGCCCTCAGGGGCTGAGATGTCTCACTAGAGCCTCAGCATGAGCAACTCTTAGGAATCAGGGAATGTGAATGGGAAAATTGTAATCTTTCTTGGAGAGAAGCAATACTCTTGAGTATACGCCTTGAGAGAGCAGAGTGTCAAAGCCGTGTTTTTTTCCTCAGTTTATTCCATTTAGCTCCCAATAACACACAGCAAACACTGGGACAATAGTCTTCTTTTAATATTTCCTCTGATCCCTTTATAAGGTTCATGCTCACAAAGGAAATGGAAGGAAAATGGTATTTATCTTTGCTTTCTTCTGCAAAAATTGTGGTAAGGAAAGAGAAGATCACTTGGCATAAGGACTTCTAAGTCACACGGGACAAAGTTAGGACAGTGATATCAATATCAACAAGTAATTGTTGAGGAAACTCCTTAACATCCGATGATATTTTCTCAGTCTTCTAGAAACAATGTATTTATTAAAGACTGGTTTAATGGGATCCAAAGTTCACACACTTTAATTTCTTTCTCACTTTGGGCTGTGTGCTCTAAAGTACAAAGGTGTTAAAGTAGGGAAAGTACCTATGTTTTGAGAGGGAAAAAGGGTTTTACTCAGGCAAGAAAAATGGAAGAGAGAACTATGCATACCTCTTCAAAGAATGGTTACAGACTATAAAACTTGAGTATATAGCAGTGCCTCCGTACAGCCCTGTGAAAAGCACTGCAAGGTGGGCTTTGTTTCAGCTGTAACCTCAGAGCTTACTCTTCGTTTGCTCGAGGGGTCTGTATGGTGAGTATGGCAAGAGCTGGGTATCCATTCTCAGGGGCGCTGTGAGGATGAGCGCAGTGGTCTCTGTTCAGGGACCAGTCTTTAGCAGTTCAACATCAAAGCACATAACTATAAAGTTCCTGAATCTTTAGATGTGTGCCTAAAGCTTGAGTTTCTAAATGTTTACTTATCCCAGAAGATGTGAAAAAATAAGGCTGCCCAATGGGCTAGCTGGGGGGAAAAGGGTCATTTGAGACTGAGGTAAAAATTAAACTTCCTTTTAAGGTTGTAATAATTTGCTATGTGGTGAAAATGAACTTTATTTACAGAATATTCAGGGATTCCCAGGGTCTGGTGGGCTCTAGTTTTTGTTCACTATCAAAATTTACCCAGAGTGTTAAGCATATCACTTCAATTCAGTTTCTATTATATCTGATTCTTAAGTGTTGTCCTCTAGAATGTTTCATGTGTGAATAGCAACTTATAATTTTTTTTGTTGAGAGAAAGATTACCATCCTGCTAGCACTGGCAGCCAGTCTCTATTTATCCTTCCAGCAACATACAATCTTTAAAAATTCCCATAGCTACCTGATATTTATAGGCACATTTATTATCCAAAGCATAATTTTACTTGTGGGAAGGCACACAAATGCCCTGCATTGCAGAATGTCTGGTTTGGGCTTTTTTCCCCTCCAATATTTCTCTGAATTTATTAATCTTAGATGGGATTCACTTCACCTAAGAGCAGAGTATTTGAGTGAAACCTTCTACTATTTGAGAGTCACCTTCTACTGTCAATTTATAGAAACAGGCACTTGAGAAGAAGCAATTCATCCCAACTGCCTGGGATGTCTGAATCTCTTCAGGAGGTGCCTTTGTCCCATGACTGAGGTGAAGGGTGCTAGATATCATGCCTACCTTTTAAATGGTGATTCCGAAATGAGATGAATCCTAGACTGTTTATTTGCAAAAATGCTTCACACATTCTAGGTAGTATTCTGACCGTATCAAAATCATTTATCTTCTGATTAAAAAGATTTAACCTACTTTTTCTGAAAAACAGAAAACGATTCAGAAAATTTTGGATATGAGAATTCAATTTTTGTAACAAAAATATTTTAATATAAGGAAAAAAACTAGTCAATTCCAGAGCTAATGAAAATAATGGGTTCACACAGTGACTTTAATTTAGTTGCAGAAACAGATAATAAGAATATCAGAAGTCTATGCAGTTGTTATCTAGGTTTGGGTTCTGGCATTAACTGTGCTGAATTCCCATTCACAGTGCTGTCAGTGTGCTCTATTCCTCTGTTTTTAAATGTGAAAATGCCTGTGCAGAAATCTAGGTATTTTGGATAACAACAGAATCTTTGTCTGCACAGGAGGAGTATTAGAACAAATGTTGGACACAGTAAGAAGGAACAGACAAGCAAATGAAGTAGAATTCCATTCAAGGCAATGGAAAATTAAAATTATGCTCTCTATCTGAGCAAAACTGGTTAAAAAAGTCAGAGATTTTCTTACCACCCAAAAATCTTCTCTGGTGACAATGCTCATGTAAATCTGAGCAGTTCTGCAATGGCAGGAGCACTGGACTCTACATCTACACAGACCTCAGCACTGACACTCTGGGACCTCACTCTGTTGCATGACAGAGGAAGCTTTCATTTTCTTGTTCCATTGCATTTAGGGGAGCAAACTTCCTATCTGCAAAAGACAAAGCAGCAAAGGGATTCCAATCACAATCTACAACAATGGCATTAATACAAATTACTCTGTTGCCCATGCACCAAGCCACAACTATACTTCAACTAATGCCCTGTTTAAGGAAGGAAGAAGCAGCCTGAATACCCCTGGGAAGAGTTTCTGGACATTCTGATTACATGGGAAATTCGGTTACTGAAGCAAAACCCTGAAAACTTTTTTTTTTTTTTTTTTTAGATTTAATTATTTGACTTTATTTTGTGAGCACAAAGACTGTGGACATCTTGTGCTGCTACATTCCCCTAGGGCTACATTTTCCAGTATATGGGACTGTGTGCCTTGGGACTCACAAAATCTCTGATCACGCAAGTAATAATATAACTCAGGTCTTTGCTATTGGGGCAGGACCACTCCAGCGGATTTTCATTACTTTTCTCTCTATTGGAGAAGCAGGGTAGCCAGTTCTCATTTTGCTTTTTTACAAATCCATTAATGCTTCATGGTAAATCCATCAATGTCCAAATCCCTGAACATCACCAACTTTCAACGGCAAATGGATGAAGCAAGATTTTCTGTTACAAGACTTCATTAACTAAACAGACTATGATCTACCTTGCCAAAATGCAGGAAAAATAAGCAAAATAAGTACCCAGAACACTGGCTGAATTTTGCTCTGAATTACCGTGATGTAAACCAAAGAGAACAAGTACAGACTTTTCTTTCACTTAACAGTGGGTAAATATCATTTGGGTGCTATGTTTTGAGATGCATAGCCAAAATTTTCTTTGAAGAAGGTTTAATAAGAGCACAGATTTTGTCACATTGATGCAAATGCAGAAAGTCACAGTTCTGGGACACATCAAAGACAAAAAACTCCTAAAGCTCTTGATTTCTGCAAACTGTCCAGACTGTCAACAGAACTGTGGACAATATAGAATGCATGAATGTATTTCTTCCTCTTAACAGTCTTCATAACTCTCTGAGGGAAACACAAACACACAGAACACAAGTAAAGTTTCTACTACCTTTCATCTTTCCACTCTTCAAAAACTGGGCAAGCTTTCAGCCTGCAGCTGCCTATGACTAACTTTAGCTTGTTTAGTTGCTTTTTTGTGCCCATTTAACCATTCATCACAACAAATGCTCCATACCAACTCCAGAGCTGGCACATTTGAAAATATTTACTTCCCCATTTCTTTTGTTATTGTTTAGTCTCATCTATTATTGTCAAAATCATATTACACAGGAGATGGGCTAGTCTCCCCACCAAAATATGATTGCTATGAGACTATGCTTAAAGCATATCTAATCAGCAATTTAGGAAGCAGATATTAGATATTTGTTATACTTTTTTTGTTTGTTGTTTGCTTGCATGCGAGAACTACTCTGAAGTTCATCATATAGTTATTATGATCAAACTCCCTCAGAGAGCTGCACAAGGAGATCTTATACCAACTCATGAGATCCCACTGGCATGGTTTGCTTTGTTGACTGGGACTTCATTGATTTCCCAAGCTAAGTAGTTCAGAATTCCTTTGTCCTATGCAATAAAGTCTATACATAAAAATATTGTACAAATAATCTATTACATACACTTAATTTCTTTTTTCCGGTTTTGATTTAGATGCTTTTGTTGTTTTGTTTCCGGTTTTGATTTAGATGCTTTTGTTGTTTTTTTTTAAGAACAACACGCTTTTCTTTCAGAAAACCTAGGATATGATACATACAGAACTATGACACAATCCTTTTGCAGATTTTTTGCTGAAAAGGAAGCCCTGTATGATGTACATTAGAGATAGCCCAAAGCCACATGACTTGATATTGCAAAGCAACACAAACACAAACTTACTTCTGATCTTCTGTGAGCCTTCAGTTTTGGAGCATATAACAAACTTTTGGTTGAGAAATTCTAGTATTGGTTAATCTCATTTTAAAAATTAAGAAATATAAGACTTTATTCTTATTTTAATTTCCTCATACAGATCTAGAATACCTACTGTAAGGTTAAAAAAAAAAAAAAAGAGTGTTTTTTTCCTGGAATTATAACTTAAATTTGCCCTTAGAAGTAATTTATTTGAAGCAAGCTATCACCTTTCTCCTTTTTCTCATCTATATCTGAATTAATACATGAACAAAGAGAATGAACAGGTTGCAGCTAAGGGAAAAAGATTGACTTGTTTATCTCTAAGGACCATACCTGAGCCAGGTCATACCTGTTAAAGCCACAATCTTCAGAGAATCAGAGAGGCTGATCAGGAATTTATAAACAGATCAGGCATTTATAAACAGATCACAATAGAAATATGGTAGATACAGTCATGGTAGCTCAAACGTGCTGCTGAATATTCTTTTGATGGCTGAACTGCCATTTCTTCTTTCCAATTCCTCCTCCCTCACTTCACTTTAAGGAAACCTAATGGAAAAGACAATAGAAATGACAGAATTCACTCAACTAAAAAGCAATATTTTCACACAGAAAAAAGGTATCAAAAAGCTATCAGGAAGAAAGAAAAACATTTCAAGGATGCCCTTTATGATGACCTCAATCATAAAATAAACATAGTAATAAAAAGAATGGGAAAATAAATTGTCACTCACTCAAATAAATAAATAAATACATATCATGTCTTTCCAGATTGGAAAAAGAATGAAAAAACAATCCTTTCATATTCAAGCCGTATAGCACAAAGTGAAAAAAGGGATGCATCCTGACAGATTGGAACTGGGAATTTCCACATTTATCAAGGATAATCACATTCAGAAGGGACTTAGCCCTGGAGCAAGGTATATATATTTATAGATATTCCATAGACTCATCCAGTACTAAGTGAACACTAAACTGCTTGCTATATTAGCAAAGCAAGAACTGATGCCCTTAGGGCTGGCAGCAGTACTATAGAGACAGAAAGCCCCAAAAGAAAGTGGTTACAAGCTTTCTAGCTTTCCGTTCACCACGCTCAAGTGATTCAGTCCCAGCTCTTGGCACAGGTCTCATACAGGCATAACGCTTGAGTGGCTTCAGAAGAGGCTGTGGTACCACACTGAGCTTACTCCAATGTAATTAAAAGCAGGTCTTGTGCTCATCTACTTTGCTCTGTGCGAAATACAGTGCAATTATTTCATGAAATAGCAGTGTGCTAGTGTAGACAAATTGGACTTTCTGAAGTTCCTCTGTTGCTGCTCTGACCTGGCTGGGCATAAGCTTCCTTCAGGCTGGAAATCATTTTAGGGGAGCATTTTCCATCAGGCCTGTAATGCTAGCCCATAATGACCAAAGCCAGGTCTGCTGGGGCTGCTCTGCATTACATGCACGGACGTACTTTCAGTCCACAGTGCCAGCTCAGGGCCTCTCAGCAGTGTGGACACCATTTTATTTTCATTTTCCTGCTCCAAGGCTAAAGATCCAGGGCTCAGATCTGCCTGTTCCTGCTGAAAAAAAATAGGGAAGGAAGCATGATAAAATCCAAGCCAGAGATCAGGGGTGAGCTAAAGAACAGCCACAAAGAGTTGTCTGCCAGGAAGACAAGGTGGGAGCATTGGTTCTGCTCCTGGTGGAAGAAGGCCCTTCCTTCTGCTATGTACCTAGTGGCCTCCTGTCAATGCAGCAATACTGTAGCTTTTCAGCACTCAAAGGCAAAAGAAATAATTTGTGGGCCCACACTGGCTTTAGAGAACTGCTTGTTTCGCCTGCACCTAGGAACTCCCCTGCCTGGTGGGTTACCTGCAAGGCCAATTCTGCAATGACCTGGGCGGCATTCCCCGACTGATCCTGTCCACCAGCGGAGGGTCACTGTGGCTCCGACACTCATGTGCTCTGCATCTATTGCTTCACCAGCAAAAACAACCCTTCTGGGCTGCACACAGGGAGAGGGGAGGGAGGAGGAGTTCTTCATTTCCAGAAATAGTTCATCAGAAGGATAATCTAACCCTAATGACTTTCAAAAATTGGTACTGCATATAGCAAACAGAAAAAAATGAAGAACTTTCAGTAGGCATTCCAAAGTGCCACTTAGCACTATAATTCAACTAGCAATTCAATTTTCCAAAGTCTACATTCAGGATTTGATGTGTAAAAAAGACCCAATTCAAAAGATATATGAATGAAATGGAAATGCAAGTGTGTGTGATTCATTCTGTCAGCATCATCAGCTTTATAAATGTAGGTTCAAAATACCCAAGGTCAATATTTCTCAGTTATAAAAGTGAAAGGAAACTGCATTCATGAAAATCAGCCATAACTTTGGAGCTATAATGAGGGATCTTGCGAGAGGTAGCGGCTTCTTTCAGAAATAACTTTTTCTGCAGTGCATGAAAGGTAACAGTAACAGCGCAGAGATCAGTGTCAAAATAGTCAATGGTTTGGTTTTTGTCTGAATTTGGATTCTCCCATACAGTCAAACAAAAGCTAGGGAAAAAAAAGTAAAAAAGAAAAGCTTTTCTATTCCCATTTCTTCATCTCATTTATGTTCTCTAAGTCTCCCCAAGTCTTGCTGCACCACAAGTTACTTTCATTGGCCCCTTTCCACATTTTCCTGTCAAGCAGTGATACACCCCTTAGCTTCAGTCTTAGAACATACTGGAAATATTGAATATTAGGATAAACCTATGGATTTGTGACAAGTTAATCTCTGCTCAATATTTACTACTTTCCCAAAGCACTTGCTTTTAAAATTATGGAGAGATCTAGGTGCACATTTGTAAATTATGTTTGAAACAAAAGTTAGTTTGGTCTTGAGTTCCTAAATTTTCGGTCACTAAATTTTATTTGATTGAATGAATGATACAACTGGCTTCCAACAGAGTTTCCATCTGATTATCTCTCAGATCTACATGACAGCAAATTTTCTTAATACTCATTGCCATCTAATACAATGCCAAAATTAGAAAATTTTTGGTGCTCTGTATTGGTTTTATGACTGCTCATTAACCTGTCTTTTTTTACAATGTTCTGTGTTGCTTGCCTGTTAGCTGAATCTTTTATGTAAGAACTGTATTTTAGTTCTGCTATCAGATCACTCTGTTCTCACTTTATCTGTCCGACTCCATCTTAAATACTTATAAATTCAGTGCCAAATGACATGTTGAGAGAACATCTCTGACATCAGTGCTAAAGTTGTCTGTCATTGTCTGTGTCTACTTCATCTCTGCAAGCTATACCCTGGTATAAACCCAACTTTTATTTATTTTCTTTTGGTTTATATAGTATTCCAAGAAAGAGGCTAACAAATACTTTCTTAAAAGCTGTAGTGCATATTTTCAGTATTTGTTGTTTTTTGATGCATCTTTGACAGAGTCTTCTGTGGCTGAAAATGTTGTTGAAGACTGGTTACGATGTACCCTGCTGCTGCTAAGCTTTGTCCTTATTCTCTTCAAGATGCTTTTGTAGCATATTTGCCTTATTAATTCCATCTTTGAACTTTTCTCAGGTTGAACTTCATAATTTACTTAGTCCTTACAATTTAAGAATATTATAGATGAATGCAAGCAGGCCTTGTGATTTACTAACACCTCTTTCAACATTTGTATCAATTTCCTTACTATTCATGTAAATCCTCTTGGATTTTTCCGTACTGTTTTCATGAATGTGATTTTTATTGACTTTGCTTCATGTGGAAGAGTTGTGGGCTTGTTGGAGTTTTTTAAAATATTTTTTGAAAAAGTTTATTTTGGCTGATTTCTTTTTGTTGATAGAACCCTGTATTTTCTCATTTACCCATGCTGAAGGATTGCTGCTCTGGAAGAATTTATGATACTGTCATACAGAAAGGGCTTCAAGATGTCAGTGTTGATGTCTTTCAATGAGTCAAGCCTTGCTGCATGTGAAATCTTTACTTTAGTCTGAAAATGCTACAGTAAATAGGACTATTCTTAGGCTGTTATGGTCATCTTTCTCTTTTCTTTCTCAGAGGTTTGTTTTCTTATGGTTCATCTGCTTTCTTATCATATATAGGTTGTTATCTTTTGTTTTGAGGATTGGGATCACGGCATATCCAGATATTCATGTAAGTTTTTTCCAATACATATATGGTACCTGACAGCTCTGTTGGGAGAATTCCAAATTACTTCATGGATTTCTTCATGACGAAATATAATTCATGAGCTCCCATGCCAGAAACAATTCAGACATCTATGCATCATTCTAGTTTGGAAATTCATACTATATTTGTACATTTATTCTGAGTTGTTTTCCCAGCCACTGGGTCTGAAGTTCCTCATTAACCTACTTTCTGTACGCTTATCTAAATAAGGTGGGGTCCAAGTTTATGTGAAAACGGGAAAAGTTCTTGCCTAGATTTTTTCTTTCGTTCAGATTTGTTTTTTCTTTCTTTTTATTTGTTTGTTAAATTTTTTCTAACCTAAAAAAAGCTCCCCACAGTTAGATTTAGATACTATTACAGGAATGGAATGAGATAGTCAGTCAGTAAATATTTATTTAAATTAATTATTCTCTCACAATGTCTTTGACGGTAGATATTTATTTATCGATAACTTTTTTTAATATAGCTGCAAAAAACATAATTTTTGTAATCAGGATGTCCTCATGCCACAACACTATGTGCTAGTAAGAGGTGGCATGTCTAGTTAAGAGTACCAGCTAGCTACCTGGTGTTTGTTTCCAATAGAGCCTCACTGCATATTCTCACTCTATCAAGTTTTACTTAAGTCTGCAAAATAAACTTTAATCTCTACTTGTAGGAGTAACCAATGCTGCCAATTCTTCAACTAAAATGTAGTATTTGATTTGAATTTAGAGTTAGATCTTACTTTCTTTCTAACTAGTGACCTCTTAGGGACCTAGCTAGTTGTTTTAAACAGAGGTAGACAGCAGAGGTGCCATTACCATAACCATGTTAACTTCAAATATTTTATGACTTTTTTTAGTTCTGTACTGTTGATATGAACTAGGGGTCAGTAGCACATGTTTTTGTTTCTCTTATCTCTAGTGACCAATCTGTATTTCATCTACTGCTATACATGACAAGAATAAACTGCCATGTATTCAACAGAGAGTTAAACCAGAGCAAGTGAAATTGGAATGAGGCTTTGGAATTTAGTTATGTTATGTTCACCATATGGTAAGAATTATTGTTATGCAATTTACAAAGGTATTGGTTTAAGTTAAAACATTTAGAAGGGCCTTCTTAAAACTCTAGATCCTTTTAAACAATTCATCCAGATTCCTAATCCCTGAAAGGCCTTTTGGACCATTAATCATGCCATGCTGGCTTTTGCCCTTCACATTTTTCTTCAGACTAATCCACAGAAACAAGCAAATAAATTACACATTAAAATTTATGAGTACAAATTTTTCCTTCCCTCTAACTAATGTGTGTGATTTTCCCTGGAGAAATTCCCTCCTGCATAAGAAATTAAAGCTTTTAGGCAAAGAATAGTTCCACTGTCAGGAAGAAAAACAAAACCATTACCATAACCATGTTATTTTCAAATATTTTATAATTTTGAACACTATATTGTTCCTATGAATGAGGGCTTAGTAGTATATGTAACCATAGTTAGCTCCTGAATGTCACAGCACTATAATACAGTATGAAAAAAAAAAATATCATAGGTTAAGTTTTATTTTTCTGTCAGCAAGGAGAATTTGTAACAGTTTATTCTTTAAAGAAGCCTCAAAAGGAACGAAACTCTCAAAGCAGCAAACCTCTCAGTTCTTTTGATCTCCTGGCAGCTGAAATAAACAACTGCAGACCCTACGAATGTTTTAGTTTCCAGTCTAGATGATGAACTGCATTTGCAGGAGATTATCTGTTTATAGGGAATGGACAGACAAACCAGTTGCATGATTTAAGAAAGCTGTCTCAGTTCAGAAGAAAATTTTCATCAGTTTCTGAAGACTCAGCAAACCTCAAGGACAGGTTGTTATTTTAGTCAAGAGTAACACTTTGAGGTCAAAATGGACCTTTTGAAAATCACGAAAATGAAGATGTAGGCATTTTAAACTCCTACTTGATAAATTTCAGTGGGATTGCTGCTGGAGGTTACTGCAGCATACTTATTAATATCATTTTTACATTGGAAAACATTTCAAAACCAGATTATTTGTGCAGAAAAGTAAGAGCTTTATCTTGGCTTCCAAGAATATATCCAGTGCAGTTATCTCTACACTATAAATACACATTTTTACAAGAGAGAAAGCATAATTGTCTACTGCCAGTGGAGCTGATTGTTAGAAGATAGTTATTTTCTTGGGTCATGTCAAGAGAGAGCCTTGATTAGTTCTATATTAAGCCAAATTACTTTATTGCATCAAACATTTGAGCCAAGTAGGCTGATAAGAATCTATAGGATTCTATATAAGAATGTTATCTATATATTGCTAATGTGACTTTTCCAGTTGTAGAGTGGAAGGACCTGCAAAGGAAAAATCAGCCTATTGTCGCTGAAATTTCATCTGGTGCTTTCCAGATGAACATTTTAAACATGTAAATTTGGTTGTAGGCTCCCAGCAGTAAAAGGCCTCACAAAACAGAGAGCAGCGGACTGACAGTCTCTTTGCAATCAACCTATTCAATGTAATTATACCTTACTGTTGCTCAGATAGGTTTGTTCTTCTAAAAGGCAGAACAAGAGGGACTACATTTTATTTCAATTACCTGGAAACAGCTTTATTGAGATCAGGTGGGTATTATACATAGCAGAAATAACATAATTTGAAAATCCTAATTGCAGAACAGGTTAGAGACAGACCTGCAATAAACTGGCAAATGTTTTTTATCCTATACAGCACAAAAGCAGAAAAGTTCACTTAGTTTCTGAGTTATACAAAAATAGCATAAAAATACAATATTAGACATTATTAGAAAGCTTGTACTTTTTCATTTTATCTTCAAGACAGTTTACCTGGGGAATTGGCTTTTCCAAAGTAGGGGGGATTTTAGGTCTGGATTATCAGATGAATTACATAGATTTTACTTAGCCAGACACCGAAGTAGAATTTAGAAAGGAAATGCAATCCATTTGTAATATAGCACTCCAATAAGTCTTAAAACTACAGAATTCAGCATGCGACTCCCCCATTGGTCCTGGCTGCTCATCTCCAACATTTCAATTTCAAAATAAATTTGATTTTTCGGTGCAAAGCAGAGGTTTCCCATGTTGAACAATGTTCAGAAGAGAGCCTACTGTGCTCCAGAAGTGAGTGCTGCCACTTTCATTGGGACTATCAAGCTGTACTCATTCTCTGGACATGTTGGAAAAAATACAGAGGCCATGAAAGTTTGTCTTAACTTAGTTCCTGAGCTTTCATCCAGAAAGAGATTTAATGGACTCAGGAGACAGCACAGCTTCATACTTTTTGGGAGCAAAGAGTTTTCAGGAAAAAAAAGGGTTTGTTTTTGACAGTGGCACTTTGGAGCAGGTTGGAAATAGGAAGGTCTTTCACATCAAAACATAAGAGAAAAAGGTATGGATAGCCAAACAGTTAGATAAATCTATTTGACATACCTACATTCTCAATTTGACTAGAAAGAGGCAGAATTGCAGGTTTGAAAAAAAAGGAGGACATGCATACTTTCATATTCTTTCAGTCTTTTCTGATCTGCTTTAAAGATTGAAGAAGTTCAGTAAAGACATTGAGATTTTAGATTAATCTAAGCTGAAATTAACAGCCAAAATTTTGATACCTAACTCACTACAAGTACTGGAAACAAACATTATCTTTGACCTAAACTGGTACTACTTGTTCTTATAATTTAGGGGAGGAATTGAGGGGTTGCTATTTTGTTTTGTTTGTTTGTTTGAAAACTTAAATATGAAAATTGTCAATGACTGTGGGAATGGGTACTCATAATAGCAGCTTTTCGTGTTCCTCTTGATAAACTGAATCAAAGTATCTGATTATAACCCTTCCCTTAGCACTTCATGTATTGTCTCCTTGGGAGCACAATAGATGTAATTTCACTCTTTCAGACTAAATGATTTTCATGGTAATTTCATTGCCATTATCCATCCCACATGTGGTGGTTTTGTATATCAATGTGTCTGACCCATGGCTTCTAACTAGTAGCCTGAAAAAAGTAGCTTTCAAACATAATAAAAAGGTAGAAGTCGTAGCAGAGCTAATAGCAGCAAGTACAGATAAAAAGACACAACTTGGACACAACAAATTAGTTAAATAAAAGCTGAGTTAGAGGAGGATTATGAGAGCATACCTGATTACTCTTCAGTGCAAATAATTCTTGTAAACATATCATCTGAGTTAACTCTTACTAGATTATTCTGCACACCAAATATTTCATTTACATAAAAGTCTGACGTATCTCAGGTAATTCTGTGGAAGATAAGAAGTGTAATGTGATTCACCTTTGCCTCTATTATTCAAGTATCATAGCTTTGGAACAAAGTAATGACGTAGATGAAATGTTGAGAGAGAAGACCCTCACATTGACTGAAGGCCAGCAGAAACCAGGAGTCCAGATGAAGAAACCTACTTGTAGTCATGTAAGAATGTTCAGTGTTACTGTTCGGACATATCCAAGAGAATACCTCTTCTAGTACAAACATTGCCTTCTTCTAAAGCATAAAGGTGATGAAGTAGAGCTGTATAAATAGCAGTATAGAAGTGTATGATGAGATACTACGTGGAGGTAACAAAACTGATTTTACTTGTTTATCCGTTATTCAGCTATGACAAAGGACAGAGATTTAATCTTGCGAGAACCCTGATTACAGGGGAATTCAAAATTCAGGATCCCCTATACAACGTACAGACCAAGCTCCCCTGTGGAGCTGTTGGCCAGGAGCTGTTGGCCTGTGCTGTTCCCCAACAGTATGAAGCATCACAGCTACTTTGAGGTTCACAGCCAGCACCTGTCTCCTGCAGTCATCCATCTGTATCTGTTTAGTCCTTTCTTTCTGTTAAGACAGACACTCACCTGATGATGAGGCTGGCACAGTGGGATGGATACTTTGTCTAAAAAATGGAGACCTGGGGTAGCTGTCTCCCTTCACTTGACTGGAATAGAAACTTGAACCAACATCTCCCACCTTGCAGGTGAGTCCCATAAACACTCATATATTTGCTTCAGTCCCACTGAATCTGTTCTTTCACAAAACACCTAAATGACTGCTGGTCAGAGAAGAGTTGAGAATGTACTGATCGGAGACCACTTGGAGGGTACTTGGAGAGCACTTTACCCACAGAGGGTGAAGACACATATGTGGGCCAGAAGACACAGGACTTGGTTTCTGCTTCACTTTGTGTTAAAAAACAGTGATGTCACTTATTTTTCTCTCCTTGGACTTTTTCCTCTTCCACTTTACAATGTTGTTGCTACTAAATGTTTAAGAGACTGTACTGGGCCCCAACTTTTTTTCCTCTTATAATTTGTCCTTTCACTGAAGAGATAAGCTACCTTGTCTACTACACTGGTAGAGTTGGCCTTATTGCATACCAAGTGGCATAGAAGTATAAAATACTCAAATTAAGTCAACATTGCATCTAAAATTCCTTCAAGACCTCAACAACATGAAAAAAAACCCTACTGAAATGTAATGATCAGTGCTCATATGGCTAAAGTTGGGCATTAAGGTTCAAGAGAAAAGCATATTACCCCAATCCATGGAAAGAAATCTCCCTTCATTTTTCCTTGAGTGATATAGTAGGAGCTTTTCAAGCTGTTTTAAAAAACATCTTATATTTTATTTATTGATTGTTGTTATCTTTATTTTAAATTTCCTTTCAGTATGTGTGTTTGACACTTTTAAAATTATGTTGATGGGGCAGGTAAAGGGAAAAATCTGAAGTTGTTTCAATGAAGAAAACAAGCAGTTGTTGCAGGACAGATAGTTTGTTATATCTAATCAGTTAACACAGAAAGTTTTATCATGCTTCAAAACACAAAACACATTCTTTGAATGTCATTCACGCAATGTTTGGTTCCTTTTTAAAAGACTTTGTCAGAAAGAATGAGTCAGATTTGAAACTCAGAAAATATACTAGATATATATATCTAGTAATATATATCTGGTAATATGTATCTAGTAATAATATAAATTACC
Source organism: Numenius arquata (assembly GCF_964106895.1). Lineage (NCBI taxonomy): Eukaryota > Metazoa > Chordata > Aves > Charadriiformes > Scolopacidae > Numenius > Numenius arquata. The sequence goes on along the minus strand of NC_133587.1, from coordinate 34,439,646 downwards.
TTGTACTAATCTGATAAACAAGTCCTCCCTTACTATATAGAGTGACAACTTATTGCATTTTAGCACTCATGATAGGAAATGTACCATGAATGTATTCATTATTTTTCCCAAATGCATAACCTCTCATAAAGGAACCTTTGCTTTACCTCTAGCCAAACCTGAATTCCTTGAAAGACCAAGGAATGGTCATCCAGGCTCATCACGCATCCTGGATTTCAGGTAAAGTTTCCGGTCATCTTGTAGCAAACACCACCAACATCACCTTGGACTGCAGCAAAATTAACACAACCTGCCTTACTGTGGGTTGTGTCCTGTCCCCAGGGGATCCTTTAGCTCCTGACAGCAGCAACGTGCTGGGTCATACATTCCGGGTGGGAATATTGTGCCTCTGATGTTCCCAATCCTAATTCTCTAAATGCTTTCCCCATGTTCGGTGAGAATTTCTTTTTGTGCCTGTTTCAGTGGAAGCATTTACTGTCCATTTAGGGTTGATAGCTGGAGCGGGGGCCATAGCCAACGTTGCTTTTTGTTGATTCCTGGCCCTTCTCTTTCAGAGGACTTTGGGGAGAGCAGTCCTTGCGCCCACTCTCATGGCCTGGGTGAGCACCTAGGTGAGGCTCAGAAATATTATGAGGAGGTGTCCCAGAGCCCTTGTACTCCCTGTGTGACAGATGATGGGCTGTCACTGTCTAGTCCATAGATGGGACTGTTGTCATGGAAACACAACTACATGGAAATACTAAAAATAAAGCCGGCCAGACAAGCTTGATAGTTTTTAGGCAGGAAACCAAAGTGAGAGAGTGCCATGGATATACTTGGATTTTAGACAGGCATTTGATAAGGAGGTCTAGGGAGAAAATTAAATCAATTTGGCTTAGACCACAATACAATTAGTCCAATCAAAAGCTGGCTTGTGAGCTACTGACAATGGAAAATTATAAATAATTCATTAAGGAGAGAGAAATTGACCAGTGATGTCCCACAAGAATCAGTATTGGGCTACCTGTTTAAAGTTTGGATAAACATATCTACAACATTCTATCAAGAATAATGAGTTATTCAAGATACACTTAGAAGAGAGAACAAATTGGACTGCTTCACTAAAGTACAAAGTAACTAGTATGTATCACCATACTAATTGCTTGGGGGCAGGGGTTGGGGGTGTGGAGGTTCTTGTGAAAATACATGACCAAATTTTCCAGCCTTCACAACCCAAACACTTTGGGCTTTTACCTGTCAGTGGAAGCTTTTTTTGAAAATAAACCTCATTTTACATGTCTCCTTCCAGCAGAATTTGGTTAACAGCTCTAAGAACTGTACTTTGTTTTATTGGATGGAGAATCCAAAAATCCTTCACTCCCAATATTCTCATATTAAGACCTACATTTCCCAATATTTCCTTTAATATCACCTGCACTAAGCAGCAGCAAAACAGACAGCCCAGCACTGTAGGTCCCTGGGCTGGTATCCAGCAACACATTGAAGAATACACCAAATGCTTCTCCATTATCAATTTATAGCTTGAAATATAGTGGCAACTTTATTCAGCTGTGTTAACATGCATGATTAAATTAGATTTCTGCTAGTAAAGTCTATGTCAGAAGAAGGCAATTAATTTCTTTTACCTTTATAACAAGAATAATTTTACTATCTAGTCTCCCATGCTGACACCTCAACTGTGGAAAGTATAGTGGCTACATGGAAACATTTGGGATGGCTGTAGTTACCAATCTCTGCCTCCACTATTAATCATTTAAGTCATCCAACTTTTGCAATCCTCAACTTAAAATAAACACAAGCAGCTAAATTCATAAATACGTCAGCAGTCAAGTCTTGTTTACATTTGAAAATGTGGTGAAATAGCCAGAATAACTGTTTCATTGTAAATCCTCAAATGGCCACTATTTTCTGAGACAGCCATTTCACTAAATTTCTGAAGACAGACAACCTCTGAGTCATCAAAACTATTTCTCCTGTCACTGAACAGGGTTTGTCAGATAACTAGTTTTATTTTAGTTCTCTTCCTCACAGTCAGCTGATTTATCTATTATTCAAGTAACTACATTTTCCTCTGTCCTTGAATTATTTAAACTGTTGTGCATCCAGACAAACACTCTTTCACAGCTCTTCAGTAAGATTCTATTATAAGCAAATATCTGTGTCTAATCACATGCATTAATGAATGCATTAGTGAATGTAAAGACTTAGTATATCCCCAATGGCAAAGGGGTTGGAACAAGATGATCTTTAAGGTCCCTTCCAACCCAAACCATTCTATGATTCTATGATTACGAACTTTCTTGGATGCAAAACCCCATCAATAATATTTATAAAATACTTAGCGCTTTCACTCTACGTTTTATATGCTAATAACATTTTATGTTAAGGAGCCAGTCTGGCTGTGCTAACTACATGTTCTCCAGAAAATTAACCTCAGGCTGAAGACAAAATTTATATTTGAGATTTAAAACTACCACCTTAATCTGAGTATTATTGTGTTATTATCCTAATATTCAATAATGCATTTCTTGTAGATAATTTAAATGTGAATCAATGCCCAAGAATAACTGATTCTCCTGAGATCAAATAAATTAAGGAACTGAAAGATGTAAATAAAATCTATTTATTTCAAATTAAAGCAGCAGCACCAAGTTTAAAGACAGTTCAATCTGAGACTATTATGCAATTGTAATGTAGGGAAAATTAGCTTAGAAAAAATCATCAAGTTAAAGTGACCTGTTTTAAAGCAGTCGGCCCAGAAAATATTGGCAGCACCAGGTCAAAGGCTTAATCAGTTGCAAAGCATACTTGAGAAACTCAGTTTCGCTATGTTGAAGAGATAACATTCAAACTGCAAAAAAAAATGAGGGTGGTTTGGGACTAGAATTACACAGAGTGTTGTGGCAAAGTCTCTACAGTGAAGTAGAGAAAGGGACTGGGCAGAGTCAAGGTGGTCGTATTCAAAATTATCATGTAGAGTGCCCATTCCAGAAACTACAAATCATCAGGTTCATACTCCAAAAGGCAGTTTTCAGCTGCTGTCAATGTCTTTAAAAGACTGGCAAGCCTCCATCTCCACCTTTGCAACCGGAAGAAGAGCTGGACAGTAGGACAGAGGGACACAGAGCTACCCAGTGTGCAGCCCCTGCATTAAGTCCCCAGCTCCTGGTGACATGGGTCCATCCATCTGCCCCATGTGTCCTGCAGGCAAGTGGACAACAAGCATCCCGCTCAGCCCACCCTCCTCCCAGCCCGCCTTGCACCAACTGCCTGCATCTGACAGGACCTAATTTTCCTAGTGAGCTCCAGAGCTTTAAATGTCATTGCACCGAATCAATCTCATAGAGTTAGATGGCAAATTCTTAATAAGGTAATTTTTAATTCAGGTTACCTAACACTGCGCACAGATTAGACTCTACAGTAACTAATACTAGCCACCTGAATACTGATCACTTAAGACACATGCAGGAGTTTCTGCTTTTACTAAGGTGACAAAATTTTACACCTTTTAAAGAACATTAAGTACTTAAGGAAAAATTGCACATTAACTCACTCAAAGAACTCACTCAAAGAAATACTCACTAGTTGTTTGCTTTCTTTAGGAAGTCTTCCTGTAACAAAATCTATAAAAAAGTCTTTCTTATATATATAAATCTTATATATAAAAATATATATAAAATAAATATATATATATATATAAAAATCTTTTCTTATATATAAAATCTTTCTGTTCAATCACGAACAGAAAATACACACGAAGTGGTATGATGGAAATTTGTTGTTTTAAGTTGAATGAGAAGTCCTGAATTTTATCCTAAGACTTTTCCTACCAGAGTCCTAATCTGCTTGGAAAATTTGACAGCATATCAAGAAGAATCAATGGAAATAAATTATACATCTTAAAACAGCCAAATTGTGGAGTGCCTGGAAGCTGTACAGTGGCACATGCTTCTGCAGGCATTAAATATCTGTTAAGGGTTAAGAGGAAAGTGCAAAGTAATTTATGCTCAAAATTATCACAATCGCAGCAGGGTATAAGCCAAAAAAAAGATGTTGTTTTCAGCTTGCCTCCTCCTGGTTTTATACCATCTGCATACTCTGAGCTGCAGAGCTGGTGGCAGCCTCAAAGAGCACAGGGGTAATCGCAGACCCAGCAAGTCTTTGCTACAGGTCTGTGAGTCGCTGCTGTTTTGCTGACCACAACTGCTTCCACCAGTCTCTAAGTTACTTCCTCGGCTACCCAGCTCCGCACCAGCCAGAAAACAGAGAAAGCTCTATAAATCTCTTTTCTCAAATATTTCCAGTAAACGATGAAGTGCTTTGCCTGGTAGCTTTGCTGACTGGGCTGTGCCAGCATTTTTGATTCTCAGGAGAAGGAGGAGTGGAAGAGAGGCTGAATCCATTGAAGTGAGCATAAAGCTCAGTTTCAATCACTTCTTTTGTGGCAAAATGTTCTGTTTTTACAGATCTATTGATAACTGCGGTTTCAATTGCACTTTTCTCCATTACTCCTTTAAAATGACTTGTATGATTCAAATACTGTTTGTTGTTTCAGACCATCCCAGTATGTGTGCATGAATATTTTGGAACCTGAGACTAGAATGCCCGGGTGCTTATTGCTCAGGACAATATAATTCAAACAATAAGGGTTTTTTTGTACAGTATTTGCAATACTGTTTTTCACAGAATAGATGTGTTCACTAATAAAGAGTCTTCATCCTTTCACTTGAAATCACTGATGGGACACTAATCAGAGACCTTTTCAATCTGCAAAAAAATCCTTTTGGTACCATTATAAGTTGGATTGCTGATTTCTCCATGTGGTTTCATGGAATCAAGCATACTGTTTATTCAGAGACCCTGATTTCAACTCCAACATTCCATACATCTTCATGTCAGACATATCTTGGCGCAAAAGTTAAAATTTAAAAAAAATATCAACAGTAATACACATTCAGATACTGAGAGTAAAAAGAAGTGTTAGAAGAAAACATTTATGAATTGTGTTTAGAAGCTAGTATTCCACAAGAAAAAAAAATAAAAGAGAAATCTTAGACTTCTAGTAACACAGATCATTTCAGAAGTATTTGTTTGGCAAAGGTTTTCAAGTTATAAATGAAGCTATAAATATTATAAATGGAGTAACTGCCTCAGTAGCTGAACAAATTAGCACAAAATGTTTATGAATCCTGCAATACTATAAACATGTGTAGCCATAGGATTTTACCAAACCTTCTAAATTCTGATACATATTTACCATTCTTAAGTGACATAGCTTGTGGTAAGATTTCATTTTCTCCTTATCATTGGACAGAAAGGGCTTTCTGAGCCTGAGATAAAACAGTGGTGTTTCTTCTAACTCAAAAACTTTTAGTAAATGTCTGCAATGACAGTTGTGTAGCAGCCTCAACTCACATTTTTAAGATTCATACCTTTGTATAAAACATTGCTTGGGAACGCTCAGTATATACAACGATTTTTTAAAAAGTGATTAAGATTTAAACTATATATGGTTTTTGCTACATTTGTTATACTGGAAAGTTGTTCCAGACTGCACTGTTTTGATGGATAAAACCCATCCTGACTTCCAGCTTACTTATATTCCTAGATAGTCTGCATTATCTGTCTTGTCAATTAGATTAAGTTGTATTTATAGAACTTTGCTTTTTCTCAACTCTCTTACATTTCCAAAACCATTATATTCACTCTCAACATTAGCTTCTCTTTTTTCATGGAGACTAGAACACAGGTGATTAAATTTGCATGCAGTATTCCAGCATGGTCCCAGCCATGCCCTTGTATAATGTCATTAAAACTACTCTTTCTCTAAAGAAAGTACCCAGGCTACAGCAATCCTACTACTGTCTTTCATTTCTGATGGGTGCACCATAACAACAGATCAAGGTCATTCTGTGATCAACTAATTCAGTGAGATTTCTTATTTCAGTGTAGGGGAAATAAGCATCAATGGCCAGTGAACTAGTTTGAATTATCTGTATTATCCATGTACAGTGCATCATATCTGCTCCCAAATTTGCTGCTTCAGCACTGAAAAAAAAAAAACACAGTTAAAAACCTGAGGACGCCAGTGATGACTGCAGCCACCCTACACAGAAATGCAAAGCAGACTGAAGGTGAAGACTGTGCACAAGAAAATAGACCGATGAGTGTTATATATAGTAAAAGTCACAATGTGCAATTTATTATGGTGTTTTATCCTCATATGCCACAAACTATTGTACACGTAATAACATTATGTATTTATAATCCCACAAAAGCACAGTAATGTAAATAAACTGCAAGATATATTAAAAAAAAAGATTACTGTGCTAAATGTTAGCATTCCAAGTCCACAGACCTGGATTCAAAGGTGTTCAAACGTTTTTCTTAGAAATAAAAGTAATTCAGTATTATATATTAGAGCGCATGAAAATTTTGGAGGAAAATGCTATTTAATGCAGAAAAATAGTCCATTCCTTTATAATTAGGAAAACATTTTGAAATTACCTTACTTTATGTCATGAGCAGTCATGAGTCTAAAAATAAATGCCTTTTGGCTTTCTAAGCAACTTATGCCTTCATCTTACAACACAAAGTGATGTAAGTCAATCTGTAGTTCTCATGCACTTGCGTGATACTCTGAGGTACATGTATCCAGCATGGCAGAAATCGGTTTAATTTCAAAAAATATTATTGTTTTCACTGGCGTTTCCACTGAATTTTTTTTCACTGAATATTTTCTTTTTAGAGTTGGAAGGGACCATAGAGATCATCTAGTCCAACTCCCCTGCTGAAGCAGGATTGCCCAGAGCATGTCAGAGCATGTTACTCAGGACTGCATCCAGGCAGCTCTTGAAAATCTTCAAAGAAGGGGACTCTACAACCTCCCTGGGCAGCCTGTTCCAGGGCTCTGTCACCCTCACTGTGAAGAAGTTTTTTTCTCATATTTGAGTGGAACCTCCTATGTTCCAACTTGTGCCCATTGCCCGTCGTCCTCTCACTGGCAACCACTGAAAAGAGTCTGGCTCCATCCTCCTTCAACCCACCCTTTAGATACTTATAAGCATTGATAAGGTCTCCCCTCAGCCTTCTCTTCTCCAGACTAAAGAGTCCCAACTCTCTCAGCCTTTCTTCATAAGGGAGATGCTCCAATCCTTGAATCATCTTCGTTGCCCTTCACTGGACTCTTTCCAGTAGTTCCCTGCTTTTTTATCCTGATTAGTCCATTTTAGTAGAAAATCTAAAACTCTGGCCTCAGCATTGCCTGAAATTTCTCTTATCAGTGTCCATGTTACTACCAGTAATCCAGCCAGAGAGTTCACTGTTGAACTAAGGAAGAAAAACAAGTATTTCTATTTTAAGAGACACATGAACCTTGCTGGAACTAAAATACACTGTAAATGTAACCCCTGAAGTGGCAGGAGTCTTTTAAATGGTTTTCTGAAGTTTCAATAGAGCTGCATGTACAAGTAAATTTGCTATTACTGCAATTCCATGAAGCCCTTTTAGCCTAAAACTCAAGTTCCATGTATCCATTTTTTGCCAAAAGGATAACAGGTGACAATCAACACCTGAAGCAGAGTTTCATACCTGAAAAACCTCACAAGTCCCCTGCCAAGTAGGCTTACAGCCAACTACATGTTATTTTTAGCAGACAAAGAAGCAACGTAAGCCTGAGTTTTCCCCATGTTAAAGTGTACCTATAGTTTTGCTCTGGATTTTTCATTCTTCCTGTAGTACAAAAACACTGGTTTGCTTAAGTGTCTGGATCAAACTGAAACAGAAAGATTTAATCATCTTGCAGTGATGAAGATTACAGTGTTATGAAATACTAGTGCTGTGTGCTAGAAGTCAAACAAAAAAAACCCCTCCCACCCCAGACATTAGTGGTGGGATGTTCCTTTGAATCAGCAACTGTCATTGCTGTAAAACTTAATTTCAATTTATTAATTATTATGCTGAAAATAGAGAATCCTGATTTGTAACCTGTGCTGCCTGTTTCAAGCTGAGCAGTTTACTTTTTCCTACTGGAAAATCATTCCTCATTGCTTGTGACGTTTTTGTTCCAGAACAGTAATATATGGGCAACAATTTGCCCTAACTCATTTTATTCCTGATGTATCTGTGATATCATCCAGCTCACTTTTTGCAGGACTTTTTAACTGCATCCAATGAATAGTTAAGCAATAGCACATTTTTCTGTTTTTTCTTTCTAGGCTGTTGCCCTAAAGGCAGAGATGGAAGATATGAAAGACAGAGAGGATGGAAAAGAAACAAAGTGAGGAGAGCCTTCACGGAAACACGATCGCTCATGTGCACCATATGTGAACTGTGGCATAAAGTGAATGAATGAAATTTTGTCTTGCCATATTACACTTCATGAAGAAGCATCACACTCTACAATGTGTGGTCTTGGAGGAAACAGAGTACGTCGATTCGTCATAACAGAGCAGCTGGGACAGTGCAGTGAGAAGAAAAAGAATTAGAAAGTTCTGCTGAAGACCCAGAGTGGCTCTGGCTCCTGCTGTCGTTTGCCTTCAGGAAGAGTATCTCCATGCTCTGCATGATGATTCAGGATGCAATATTTACTATGGTCCCATTTTACAGGTATGGAGACTGAGTTCTGGAAAAAAATGAAGAATTTTCTCACAAACTTGACCCATTCCTCAAACTCTTATGCCTGCTTCTGCTGTCACTTCCCAAAAAACATTTACTTATTCCAAAAGAAAACTGAGAAATTCTGGTATGTTTTTCCATGTATGCTCAACTCACCATCTTTAGCCCTCTTTCCTATGTTTCTCCCCAGCCCCTAGTCACTGACCCCAGTAAATAAACCTTCCTACCTCTCTAATGGTCCCTTCAGTGAGTCCTTGTCTTTCTCCATTCGTCTTTGGGGATCTTTTACAGCTCTGTCTTTTCTGTGTACATCTTTTTTAAGTAAATGTCATCTGCAAGCATAAATTCTCCCTCTCCTTCTGTGCCTCCCTTCTAACTCTTGTATTCTGTCCCTGTGTGTGGGATTCATGTCTGAATGGTAGTATTTATTACTGAACCACGCATTGTAGGCTCTTTCTGCAGTCTGAAAATCAAGCCAATAATATTTAAAGAACTGTAGGGTGCAATTAATCCAACTGCTAAAGAAGATCTCTAAAATAAGGTAGCTGAACAATGATTTAACTGTGCTTCTTTCCTTTCACTATGAAGGGTAATATCTGCATTGTAGCTAGATAAGGTTAGGTGAGATAAATCCTACTCTCTTGTCCGAACTAAAATCCTAGTCTATCTCTAGCACTTCTTCGTAGACATTTAGGCTCAACATAGCTAATATAAAACTAACATTCTCCATAGTATTTTTCTGCTTATTTCTTGTGGAAAGAACTATCAAGCATCTGATCACACAGGAACATAATATGATCTTCATGTTCTTGAATTCCTGACACACAGCATCTTTCTGTCTACCATCTCTAAAATACACTGTTTCGGTTTCCTTCATGCAGTTCAAACTGTTATCCAGGCTTCCAACTCATGCATGTGGCATGCTTTCTTGGACCTGAGTAAATCCCTTGTTTCCCCCATATATCCAGAAGACCTTTGCAATGATAATTTTCCAAGTCTGTTACTTTATCCATGCTGTTAGTCTCCTTCTCTCTCTCTGAGGTTCCCCCTCTCTTTCATATCAAATAAAGGCTTTTGAGGATCTTCCCATCACATAACAGTTTTTTATCTTCTGATTTGGCTCTGAAGGCAGCTTCAGGCTTTTTCAGAGCATGTGCCTCGCTTTTAGATTGCTAGATTTTCAAAAAGGAGCTTTATCCTTTCTTTCCAGCTGCTGCTAATGTTTGAGAGCAACCGCTTACAAATATGTGCAAAACTTTTCAGTCTGTCTTTAATCTCTTCCCTAAATTTTCCTTTTCCATAATGCTTCAACAACCCCTTGACTCGTTTGGTACTTTCATGGGACAACTGTCCTCTCTCCTGTTGACAAGCACTTATGCTACTTTTATTGATCTGCTGCCTCTTCTTGGATATTAGACTCCAAATCCTCAGGGCTTTGACCATGGCTTTGTTTTGTTTTCTGTACAGCTCCTGAAACACCAAGGTCACAGAACATGTGTTCAAGTAGACCATGTTATCTCCTCTAACCCAGCAAAGGTACTGGATGTCATAAAATTTTCCTAGTGGAAAGATCAAACAGACATGAGGTTTTTGACCAACATGTTTATAAAGTATCTACACTATGTCAGAATTTATTTATTTATATTTATTTCTTTTCCCAGCAGAAAATAATTTGCACTGACAGTGCATAAAAACTGTAAATTTTGAGCATAGTTATAAAAGTGTAAATGATTTGTCCTAATGCAATAGGCATTAAAGAAATGGAAGTTTAAGTGTTAATGCAACTGTCGGGCACAGAGGAAGGAAAGAAAACTGCACAAGTTTATTTAATTATTTTTACTTGGATTTATTTTACATTTGTGATTAACCAAATCCAACAACAACAAGAAGCCGCTGTGAATATTCCCCAGCTAGCTTGGGGGTATAGGGATAATTTTGCATGTGGATCTTCTAATTTCCCTTGTGGAAATAATGCTTTTAGTGCATAGTGCACTGAAGCAAAACAAAGACAGTGACAGATGCTCTTAAAGTGTTTCTTAAGTGGACAAATGGCCTTTGTAACACAATAGAGACTCAGAGTGTTATTTATCAGAAGCTGTGCAAAAGCTGTCATTCAACCTTACCTTGGGGAGCTGGAGTCCTACTTTCCTCTCCTGTTGTAAGGCAGCAATTAGTTCTGAAAAATATAAAGTCCTCACACAAGATCATTAAGGTGCTACAAAAGTGGTTAACAATAATTGCTGAAAAGGTTAGTAAAATGTGCTAATTAAAGGCAAACCAGATGATGTAAAAAATTCAACTATCCATTGCTTAGCAATTGATAGATATTGTTTGAACCAACTATTCAAAATACTGGTTCAAACAATTAAAAAAAATTAGTAGGAGACTAAAAAGAAATGTGTGTCATATTGGCACAAGGGAGAGACTGTGCTTCATTCCCTCCTCTGTCTACTTCAAAAGCACTATGACTTGTTATCTCTGGTGTATGTCTCCTCCTGTGCTACTTGGAAAGACCTGAGGACCAAATAGACTGTATTGTTAATGATTTCTCTTTCCCTTGGTTCTACAACATGTCTATACAGGTACAATGATGCTTTCAACCTCATTACTTCCACTTTATCCCAAGACTTATTCAAAACAAGATGAATTCAAAAGAAAGAGGCATCCTGTTCTGCTCCACAAATGAAACACAGATGATAGACTGAAGTGATTATAAGATGAAGGCTGCTATATAGAAGAAATTAAATAAAGTTCATCTTAAAAGAAGTCAAAACATATTAAGGCACCAAACATAGACAGCAAAATGTAGAACTAAAATAACCATATGTATGCCTGGAAGGGAAATCACAAAGAGGAAACATCTATTCTTTTTAAAATGTTTAAGGTAATTTAGAAGAAATAATAATAAAATGCTTTAGTCATGAGAATAGGGTCATTGCATATTGTCACAGTGGCATAGGTTTACAGATGTCCTAGTACACTAGATGCTGTTTTCAGATTTAACTTGTTTGGATTTCTCCTTATGGTAATTCTTACCTTTCTGAGCTTTTAAAGCTGAGCTAAATAGTGATAAATGTTTTTGTTACACATACAAGGTCCATGTTCTCAAATTTAGCGTCACTTAAAATATAGGTTGGACATGAGTAATAATGTGAGCATCAGTGCTTTAAGAGTCCTACAAGAGATGTAAAAAGGTACACAATACGCAAGTTCAAAGAGAACCAAATGGGAAGATGAATTCGGTTCTGATATCACAGAATGGTATGAATAGGACAATAATTTTCAAAGAGGGAAATCAGTTACAACTATTTGAAATGGAAGGCAACCTTCTGAATCTAGTAGCTCAGAAAGAAACACCGAGGTTTAATGTAATTTTTGTAAAGTAGTGTAATTACTATCCCACTCTTTTTTCTTACTATCCTTTTTGTCATTCTTGTTGTTCATGTACAAGTACTGAAATCTAACTAAATTCCCTGGACAGTTTGAATCTGGAGACATCAGCCCAGCTCTGAGCTGAGCTGCAAAAGCAGCTGGGAAGATGTTAAGTAGTGACTATACAGAAGTAATGGTGAGAACCACACAGTGCAGCAGTAACTTGAGGACATCTCAGTCAAGAAGAGCAAACGTAACTTACCCTCTTCTGACCTTCCGCACAAAGGCTGCTCAGCTATTGCTGTTTCTTGTCCTGTGTATCGGCACTGCAGCCCTTTGTCAAAATTAGAGCCAAGGAGATGTGTGAGCTCTGAGTCCTAATTCTGTTTTGAATGAGTAAGGTTTTGTTCCTGCAGATCATGATCAAATTCAGGGTAATTTGAGGGAATTAAGCAGGAGGGTGCTATCTACAAAAGCCCCCTGGTGCCCAGACGTGTGCCCTACAGATTAGACAGGCATCCAGCAGGGAAAGACCTACACACCCTTTTGTCTCTCCTGTGGCAAAGACACTTTTATGTGTAAGGGCAAAAATTAAGGATGCCCTCAGGAACCAAGAGGTCTGAGGAATTACATGGTTTCTTGGTGGACCACCCAGTCGTGCACATATGCATGAATTGCACCTAAGCTCCTTTGGAGATACACTATCACCGAAGCAAGGAACCAAAAGATGAAATGATGCCTAGATGAAATGCCAACTGTCAAGTCCCCAGCCACAGATGTAAGTGGTGGAAGCCTTGCCAGCATGCAAATGCAGAGCCTGAAACTATAGAAGTATACCAAAATATTACAGTAAGAGGTAGCATGTGGCAAGTCTCAGTTTGCTGTGCACCATTCTTTCAACTGTTCTGATTTAATGTAGGTGTTTCTTTTTTATGAAAACATAGATAAGCAGCTTCTGAGCAGAGCCCTGAGCTGGAATCCCAGAGATTGTCAGAGGCTACATGTGAATTCAGTTCTTTAATATTATCATTATGAAGCAGAGTGGCAGAAGGCCAGCAATCACTAATCGGGGAACAATAGAGCTAATTACAGCTAACTGCAAGCTGAACAGTCACCAGACAACAAAAATTCTCTTTCATTATGGCTGAGTCCCATCCTGAATTTCATTTCAATTCAATCTGTTCCAAGCAGTGAAAAGTTGGAGCATAACAAAATCCTTTCCAAGGCAGTTCCTGGAGCACCAGCTTACAGGCGTTTCTCAGCTATGGTCTCCTACGCTGGTACACAGCAGCCAGGATTCACAGTGCTCGACATAAACCGAACTGATATCCTGGTTTATTACCCAGTACAACTCTCCTGAACTGTCACGGAGACACATCCCTTTCAAGTTTTAAAGATTAACAAGTTACACCTGCATGACCCTTTCTGAGCTGATCCTCGAACACTTTAGGTGCCGCCAGACTAAGTAAAAACTATAGATGTGCTGCTAGACAGAGCTCTACGGCATTTTTTTGAGGGAAAGAAATGTTAGGTAAATTCCATATTTCCCAAGGTCTCAATTCGGGTTAGCTAAGGACTGAGCTTACTCTTGATATATGGTACAGTTTTCTCAAGGTTCATCCTAATTATGCAGATCTGATCCTGTTTCCCACTGTCTACCGTAAAATGAGCCTGGCACATGCCAGCTATTTCTGCATTGACATACATGTCACAGACACAAAAGGTTCTTTCATTATGCATACGAAATATTTTCTGAGTGTATTAATGTTGAAATACAGCACATGAAATTAAAGACTAGAAAGAGAACTAGTGGTCTCTCTGTACCACTAAATTTTCTCTAGAAATATCCGGCAGATTATCTGTTATCACTGATAGAAAAAAAAAAAGTTCTCTAGGAAGTCAGGCATACTCTAATTCTCAATGTCATAAAGAGGACAAAATTGATGAGCAATAAAAGCAATACCTTTTCTGTCCTAAAAAAGCACAGGATCAGAAGAATGAAGATATATCTTAGGCTCATTGGCATAGAAAGCACAGCTGGGGTGGGCTGGAGCCCTCCACCACAAGCCCATCCTTTCCTCAGCTCAGAGCAGGGGCTACAGCAGCCCTGCAGAAATGCTGGCTTGGCACTGAACATCCTGGTGCTCTCTCTCATCAATTTGCAAAGCTCTTTTTCACACATTCTGGCTCCAACAAGCGAGCTGGTCCCATATGTGATAATCTAGAGGATCAGGCTTACTCCAGACTAGTTTTAAAATCCACAGGACTCCAGAAACACACATCTTCTATTGCAATGAACCTTCAAAGCCAGAAAGGCATCTCTCAGTCCATCAGTACACTTTTGAACAGACACATCTTTGCTCGGCATTCCCCTTGCTGTCTTGAGTCCTCTCTCAAGGCCTCACAAGGGGATTTGCACTACTTCACATTAACAAGAGTAAAGTGGAAAAGACTGAATCCCAGAAGTAAGATTCAGTATCTTTTGGTGATCAGATTCTTGTCAAGCACATAACTATTTTAGACCAGCTAATCCACTGGTTGCAGTGGGACTATTGCCTGAACTAAACCTATTAGAATGACTGTTTAAGACCATTTACATGTGCCCTGGTTTGAGGTAAAACAGAAATTATTTTCTTTACAGTATTTTTACTTTTCAGCTAAGCATCTTCTCACTAACACTGAAATTAACAGCGTATTTTTCAGATAGTGTCTGCTTCTGGCAGAGATAACTTCTGATGTTATTAGTGAATACCAAGGAATGGTACGCAGAGAGACTCCTGCTTATACTTATTGTTATAACAGCCAAGGTCAGCTAACTTTGTTATATGCCCTGCTGGAGGGTCAGAAGCGGAGAAGCATAGAGGGGTCGCACATGCAGGGAGGAGGGGACAGGACAGGTGACCCAAAACTGACCAACAGGATATTCCATCCCATCTGCTCTATGCTCAGTATAAAAGCTGAGGGATCAAAGGGATCAGCCTCTTTCTTCAATGGCTGGTGTCCAAGGAAGACTCTGTCTGTTCGTCTGACCCCAATCCGTGCATTCCTGAATCCAGATCTAGAATCCAGTTCCCATCCATTGCTGAATCAAGTCTGGGACTTTCCCAGTGCCTGCTGGTGACGTGATCGTCATCCTGGGAGCTCTGTACAGTTTTGTATATACTGTACATATTTCATTATTTTCTTATTAATATTATTTTTCTTTTTATTATTATTAATATTTCATTAAAGTAGTTTAGTTTCTTTTTCAGGCCATAAGTTCTCTTTCATTCTCTCTGCTCTCCTCTGAAGGGAGATGCTCTCCCTTCTCTGAAAGGAGAAAGATTAAAGAGAGCATCTGTCATTAATTTAGCAGCCAGCACAGTCCAAACATCGACAATATGAAAAAAGAATGGGAATGAATCCACATTCATCTTTGTTGTCTTTCATGCCAGCAGTCATAGCATATGTAACTGATCTTAAAACATTTGACCATATATGTTGCTTATGACCACTTAAATTTTGGAACATGAATCAGTGATTTCGGAGGAAACTGAGCATTCAGTAAGACCTGATTCAGGACACTGATCTTTACAAGTTTAATATGGCAATTTAACTGCTTTTGGAAATCAAATGGAAATTGCAGGATTCAATATAACTTTCAGAAGTAATTCAAAATTTATCATCCTCTAGAGATGGGTGACAGGGCCCTGGGAAATAGGACACTGCATAACGCAGCAACAGTGGGCATTGAAACTGTTGCAAAATTTTCTGGTGAATAACTTGTAGATTAGTCCTTTCTTGCATTGGTCATGACTATTGTAAACCCCTGTGGTATTCTGAGTGGTTGTGGGTTTTTTTTGCATTCAGTGCCCTCTAGGCAGGAAACCAAATTTTTCTGGAAAGTTTTCATTTTCCTTTCCAAGCAGACAGGACTGCAATTCCACAGCACACAATTTAAATAGTGTGCACAGAACTTCACTAATGGAAGACTGCTCTCATTATTTCAAATGCTATTCCAGGTGAATTGAATCATTCAATAGGAAATTTCACATTTGTTTTCCTCCTTTTACTGTGCTTCTATGACAGGAAATGGCCGTACTGCCAGGGTAGTAGATAGCATCTGGAAAACAGAGCAAAAAAGGGAAAAAATGCTTCAGGTCGGTCGGGTTAGGAGTCTTGTTCTTATGAAAATGGAATCAAAATAGCCCTCCATCACAGAAGTAGTACAATGAAATATCATTCCCTGCATTTTTAAAGCTACTGCTATCTCTAGATGAAGAAGGAGGAAATTACTGGGTGTGTTTTTCTGTGTAGCAGAAACTAGATTAAACACTTCACTAGAAGAACTATATTTCAAATTTAATCAAGAGTCAAAAGGATTGTCTCCACTGAGAAAACAAGCCATTTTTTTCCTCTCTTTTGGGGTGATGAGTGTGTATTAGGTATTCAAAGATAAAACCACAGTTAAAATATGGCACTTTCATCTTGGTAAAAGCTTGTTAGTGCAGGGGCAGAGGGCTGACCTTGGCCAGTTCACATCTTAGTAAAATTGTCTTTTTTCTTTATCATTCTCCCTTGGGCTAGCACCCATATTACTTATAGACAATAAAAAGCCACAAAGAAACTGGTAGAAAAGCATCTTAGGTGCTCTTGAATAATCCACTGTGTTTCTAGTTCATCTTTAGGAACTTAACTATATTTGAACATACTTCTCCACATACTCTGGGATTGGATCCTCTCTAAAATACCTATATAGATTAATCACATAAATAAACAGGGAATATAGAGGTAAATGCAGCTTAGAATCCATGGCAAAAGATTTAAAGAATATTTTTTACTCTTTTCTATTTCCATAGGCTCAGTGACAGGAAACAAGTGACTGTAATGGTAATAATAACACTCACAGACTCTCTTTTAGCTTCCCACAGCCCAGAAAAGGAAAATAAAGTAACCCAAGATGGGTTTATACATTATTTGCTTGCACTGAGACAAGTGTCATGGAACTTGGCAAACTTTCACAGGTCACAGACTTTGCTACCACAGTGCAATGTAAGCAGTTTAACCGACTGAAACAAAAATAATCATTTCCTACCCTTTAATCATAAAATGTTCCTAAATTGACAACAGATAACTCCCCCAACGTACTACAGGGCAATGGCTGTAATTTGGATTTGTTAAACTCATGCCATAAGAAGGCACACAGCTCAGTGGTTTTCAAGATGAATTTGCTCTTCCAAGGAGAGCCTCAGATTATGCCTTGCACTTCCATAAGCCAAAGAGAAGGACTGGCAGATGCTGTCCAAGCACATAGAAAGTGCTTCCTTGTTAGTGTCATCCCTACCTTGGGGCTCCACTGATACAGTTTCTAAACTGAAACAGGAAAAAACACCTGGCATATTTTGGAGTTTAGGCTGCTGTTTGAATTAATCCCATTGGGATGCTGAAGGTAAACTGTCCCGTGCGCTTTGGAAAACAGTATTGTCTCTGCAGATCCCTTCTCACTTTGAAAACTCAATAATCATTACTGTGTAATCTCCTCACTGTGATTTAATAAAGGTTGGGATTGCAACTACTTGCAAGTCATGGAGAATGGGAAGGCTGGGACAGTTCATCTAGGCTTTAATTACAGATAAAATACTGCTAGCATTTAGAAGACATTTAACAACAAGATTAGTAGATTAGTACTTCTAGGCTTTTTTTTTTTTTTCTTTCTAACAACTACTAAGCATTTGAAAAGCAGCAAGATCAGTTCAGCCTGCATGTAAGAGTGCAATGACAGCTTTGTTAATCATCCAAAAATCATCTACTTGGGACAGTGTGATAAATAACAGGCAAACTACCCAGCCAGTTCTTGGAAGCAGAGCCCCTGGTTTGGAACAGTGTGAAACCACAAATGCTATCCATGTGCAAACAAATGTGACTTACAGTTTATCATTTATATCCGAGCTGCCCTGAAAATGTCTTTCCTCTTCCTGAATCATTAACTTGTCTGAAAAAAAATAGAATCAGACGCATATTAGAGGAGGTCAATAGAAGAAAAGCAAATGACAAAAATTAAACAAAACAATAGACTGTGTTATGTTTCCATGGAAAGGCAGCAAAGGAAAAAAGAAAGGCCAAAAAAAGAACGATGAAAGGATTAAACAGAACATGACCAATATTTTAGTAAATAGGAGCATGTTTCTCTTGTGTCAATAGTTACAGGTCTTACCATAGGCAAGCTGGGGAGAGCTCACTCTGCTGAGGGCATCTCCTCCTTCCTCATTACACATGGATGTTTATTTTGCAAGTTATTTCGAAGATCACATTTTTTTTGTTTCCTAAGGCCTCCTCCATGTGTTCAGAATTACATTAACCAAAGAGAAAAGGATGGTTGTTGCCTACTTACATGAGTGACAGGTAATTGCTATTGTAATTACACCCAGAGCCTGAATTTGCAACATATCCCTCCTCACAGCTCCAAAGCCCTTCAAAACTGTGAGTTCTTCCAAGGAGATGTTTAGTTTGCCATTATTTTAAGAGATAAGGCTGAGAGAAAAAAAACACAGAGGATGCTTGTGTTTATATGGAAGCCTTGACAAACAGAATATAAGGTAGCTTTTCACAAAATATATTAACCCAGTAGTTAAAGAAGTGATATATAGTCTGTAATTGAGAACATGGTATTAGTGGCCAAACACAACAGACAACTGTTGAACATGTTGTGGTGTCAGAAGAATGTAAAAATAGGACTTCACATGGCAGCATTTACTCTATGGTAAATCTTCAAGGTATAGCCTCTTGCTACCCAGTCAATTACACAAAGAAATCTGTTTTTGCAGTGTGCTGCTCTGGCTTTGTGACATAACACAATTACATTTTGAAGGCGCAGAGCACAGTTTGCATTTTTTCCACATGCACTCAGTTTTGGGGGCTATTTTTACCACGTATTAAAGCCATAAAATAAACATGATTCTAAATATTTGTGAAAGAATTTTTTTCCCATGGTGCATTTATATATATTCCTTTACATTTGATTTCCATTCTGCTGGTTTCCATTCAGAAATGAGCTAAAGGAGAGAGAGGACGATAAAAAAACAGATATCATACAGATTATGGTTTTCTTGCTTTTTACTTTTTTTGTTGGTTATGCAGAAATAACTCTGGAAATACAGATATGTCTTCATTTAGGAATTTAAATTAAAAAAAAAAAAAAGCAACCTGATGCAAGTTGGTACAGAGGTGATGCCTATTTCTTGTGGGTTGTTTTGCAAAGGAAAAAAGAGGTGGGTTTCATCTGCTTTTCTGATAAACACACAGAGAGATTTGTCCTGAAAAAGAGCATATTGGATGCCTCTTAGAAGATCAGTAAAAAGGTCGTGACCATGGGAGTTATGTCTAACATTAGTCTAAAAACCCAACCACAAAACTGTCTCTGCTGTAGAGTTTGCAAAGATTGTAACTCCAGACTGGATATTGAGGACCAGTCCCTGGTAAATGGTCGTAGCCCTGTTGAAGTCAGAAATGCTTCTTCAGTTTACACAGGCTGGCCTTTTGCTTAGAGACTCTTGGAAAATATATACTTTTTAAGTAAAATGGCCTAAATACATAGGCCTGGAATGTCCTTTACAGAGGGGCTGAATATTACTCTCTGATCCATGAAAACCTTTCTCCAAGACTAAATCAAACAGCTGCTCTCAAATATTCGTTGTCTAAAAGGATGAACATGCCTCTAATAGATAGCAGTATAAATTAGCTTATGTTCTAGATGGGATATTTA
This sequence comes from Numenius arquata, assembly GCF_964106895.1. Taxonomy (NCBI): domain Eukaryota; kingdom Metazoa; phylum Chordata; class Aves; order Charadriiformes; family Scolopacidae; genus Numenius; species Numenius arquata. The sequence goes on along the minus strand of NC_133587.1, from coordinate 34,419,917 downwards.
AATTTATAATAAATGTAACTAAATCACAAATTCTTCACTGGGCACAGGATCATGCTTAGCAGTTGCTGTATGAACTTAATTCTCAGAATAACTTCATCTAATTGCTCACCTCAGTAGAGCAGGCTTCAAGATCCAGGATTTTGTGACCCCAGAAAGCAAGAAAGTCTTTTCTGGTGTAGCACAGGAAGTGATGACTTCTCAGTGCTGTGGAAATCCTCAGATAAACATATTTTTGTTATATCTGTGGACTGATACTTGTATATCTGGTTTCTGTTAAATGAGATCTTTTCTATTGTCAAAACACAGCCACAGCCACATCCGTCAGCAACCCCATGACATTCTCTGTTTCCCTGTTACAGTGCTCTCACCGCTGGCCACCACTTCAGATTGGTGAGTGTCACTCTTCTGCCACACCGTGCCACCAGCTGGGACATGCTCTGGGAAATGACCTTGTCCTCTGGCACCTGCTCTGGGTTGCACTGAAGAACATCTAATGTTAGAAAAAAGAAGAGGCTAAAAAAACTCTTTACTGTTAAACTGATCTTGAAACACTACCAAGCATCTCTATTCAAGACTTTTAAAACCTGTGTTAGCTATGAAAGGTGGGGCAGACAGCACCGATACTGATGATTGATTGCAGTCTTTCCTTAGCAGCATTGCACTCTTTTGGTAAATTATTTCCAAACAAGGTTAGCTTTTTACCTGTCTTCTTGTAGCCAGGATTCTCTAATGAGTATCTGAATATGTATTGCTGAATATTGCTGAATGTCTATCAATGCATGTATGTATGGCTTACATACATACAAAGGACTTTATGTTAGTTACCAACTAACCTTTGGAAAAACTGTTTTAAATTCACTGCTAGTCGTACCTATGTACCTTTTGATTCATATTTGGCCAGAGACCCATACATACTGTTGAACCACAACCATAGCAGGGTTGCCAGTGTTACTATTAGAGAGCATTTACTTAGCAGGAGACAAGGGAGTGGAAGAATGAGAGGGGCTGTTTCTGAGAGATGCTGCCAAGAAACCTCTGCAGTCATGAGCTGTGCATGCAGCACCTTGCATGAGGAATTCAGATGCTCAGAGCCATGGTAAGGAAGCTATAAATTGCTCACTCATTTAACTTTGTGTAACTAGGTTTGTACACTTGTGGAATGCCACCTAATGATAACAACTTTAACACTTGGTTTTTTGAAAAAAAAGTACTTCAACATGAGCCTTCAAAAAACAACTTCCTGGTTTTTTTTTCTTTTCCACTGTTTTCCTTATATGCACAAAAAAGCAAAAAGCAATCCCCTAGGCTAACCAAAAACATATGCTATAAAATACCTTAAAGTGGAATTTGAGTATTTTGCAGTATTTACCAGAATTCAAACCTATGTGAAACAAATTAAGAAGTCAGCTGTCATGCTGGGAAGCCCTCCTAGAAGAAGGCAGAATTCAGAGGCATTTGCTGTGAAGTAACAGCTCTCAGCAGCGTCGCTATGCACAGGGGAATGTGCTCTCCCTAAACTAATAAACTGTTTTTGGGGTATAACAACTGGGGATATCACAACATTTTAAAAGCACAGAGCTTCTGATTTTAATCTAGATGGATAGCACTTTACATGATTACAGTTCTGATGGAGAGAACAAAGATTAATATTTTTTATAACAGTTTTCATGATCTGTGTTATTCTATTTTTCGACTCTCTAATCCTAAAAAGCAAAGAAGCCTCTACAAAGCCGTATTAGTCCCCCCCTTCCTCTCCCAAGAATACTCACGAGACCTGATCTCCACATTATGGCCCTCTGGGAGAAAAAGAGTGAATCAGGGCTGCTGCACCAAGAAAGAGAGGAGTGGAGGTAACTGAAGAGAGCCCTGAGGCACATGGCAGGGAACCTGCACGTGTACTCAGGATGACCCGCATTTGGGTACCATATTTTACACTGCTGAGCCCTTGCAGGAGCACAGCCTGGCACACAGTGCAGCTCTTACAGCTGACAGTGCACATCACCTTTCATTCACACCATCACACCAGCACTGGGCTGCTTCTCCCCAAAGCCTCTCACCCAGAGCTGTCACTAAGGACTATCCGGTGGGAATGGAGCCTGCCTCAGCCACACAGCTGGGACCTGGCACACTCCTCTCCATTTGCCATCATCCTTTTCTCCTGTGAGTTAAACCCCTGCCACCCTCAGCGCTGGCATGAGCTGCCTGGGACCCGCAGCCTCGCTTGGTACAACACGGCTGTGAGATTTTGTCCCAGTTTAACCATGAAAATGGTTATCGAGGTGTGAGCAGGGTTGTGAGCTGAATCCACACAAGCTAAGAAAAGCAAGAAGAGAGTGGTGTCATTGCCAAGACACTGGTAGTGGCCCAGGGAGCCAAGAGAAGAAATACTCATATGACAAGGTATAAAATCTGAGGGCAAAAAGCAGGATATAGGAAGATGGCAGCTCAGCAGCATGCGGATCAGCAGCAGCCGCCCCTTCCCTAGGGCTGACACCTGCACTGTCAGTAAAGGCTTTCAGGGTTTCTCACTGAAGGTGGCGAGGTGTATTAATGCTTGGCCTAGTAGGTTATAAGTCCTGGCCTTTTTTTGTGCACATTAGCCAAGAGATAATTGCTCTGCCCTCCTAAGTGGGTATATCCCACCTATCTGCCCACAGCAGTAGATCTTGAACCAAATGTGACCCACTGGGAGAGGTTTATCACACCACTGTCTGAGGCTGGGACAGGCTGAGGACTATAGGGACTCCAGTTCTCCCAGCTGCAGGCAAGCCCAGGACACGAGGTGCCAGTCACAGCTTTCTTCCCTGCTCAGTGACATCTTGAATTGAGGCACTTTCTGTAGCTGGCCCTGAAGCAAGCCTGCCTTCTGCCACATTTTAGTGCTGGCAATTCAGTCCCTATCATGGATTCTGCTGACTCCGCATAGATTCGGCCATAAAGAAGAGGCAGAAGAGCACAGATCTGGTTGCGGCATCAACCCCCTGGCTTGTGCCCAGCTGTGTCCATAGCCTTCCCAGGCCAGGTATTGGGAAGCACTCAGACAGTGGATATTTCCAGGAGGTTAAAGTGATGCAAGGGGAGGCCTCCCTGAGCCTGCCCAGTCAGAGCGGGGTCTGGCTGTGGATCAGCGTCAGAAAATTCACTGCAACGTGGCTGCTACACTGCTGTGCCCGTTGCAACCCAGACCCTGAGCCAGCTTAGGCATTTTCACAATTAACACACCGTGAAAAGATGCTCAAGGTTTTGCAGAAGTCAAAAATACTGAGTAAGCCATGAAGACCTGACTATTTCTGCTATTTCTCTGCTTACAGACAACAAACCTCTATCTGCTCTCTCCCCTGGCCTCACAAACCAGACAGGAAATCTCTTGGTTTCAGCACTGCAGATCCCGACCCGATCTGCCTTCCCGAGTCACCTTGCACTCACCAGGGCTCGAACAGCCAGCCTGAACTAGCAGGGTTTCCTTCAGTCTGCTCACAGTGGTTCAAAGAGAAAATAGATGGACAAAAGGTTTAAGATGCAACCTCGGGAAAGAAAATTGCTTAGTTATCTGCTTTCTGCAAAAATGTTTTCATTGGACTTTCAATTGCATTTTAAATTACTGTAAATAATGATTGCCAAGAAGACTGCATGTCTATAAACTCCAGCACTGTACCCTAGGATATAGCGTTACATGCCCCAGTAGCTGGCACCTGCCAGAAGGCTCCAAGAAAAACCCTAGTACAGCTAACCACCAGATAACTTTCTTCCCTGTAATTTTTCTCCTGTTCTCTCTTTTCCAAGGAGATTAAAGCTAGATATCGACCCAGAACTGAGTAAAAATGATACCTCTAAGGTTGACACAACTGCAAGAAATCAAGTGCCATGTGTAGTGACGTTAGCCTCTCTCAGCTGAGCTGTGGCAATTGCAGATGCTCCTTGATTTTTCATAACATGAACTAAAATGCCTCTTGTTTAAACCATCGCAGAAGGTTACAGTGCATCAGTGAAGATGGTCAGTGAAATTGTTTTACTTCCCACTGCAATGGGCTTAGTTTCAGCACAGCCAGTCTACATCCCTGGGCAGTCACTTCCAGCTGACAGAGGGAATTTCTGAAAAAGCAATGCTGCAGGTGCTGACAAAGAGCCTACCCTCTTTTGAAACCTTCAGCCCTTTGCCTCAAAGGAATGGCTCTGGTTTTGAACATAGTCTCTCCCATCTATTTTAAGGCAGCGTGTAAGGCAGTCACAGTGATAGAGAGGAATACTGGATGTCTTTCTTCTCAGCTTCAATCAGTGCTGGTTTTGAAATTATCATAGGAGTCATATAGAGCCATGCTGCTGATGTTCATGGTCTCTTACCCTAGTCCAGAGCTGAGTAAGATGGCTTTATTGTGGTTCCCACATGGCCTGCACAAGGAGTTGGATACTTTATTCTATCTTAAATTTTAAACTTTAATTAACTTCAGATATATTTGAACTGAGATGCTTGTGTAGCATCTCAATAAAATAACATATTATTTCCAATTGCCCATGGTACACTTGCTTCAAGAGCTCCTGTCCCTGGACGATCTGTGCTTCAAGTACAGGGAACTCTAAATGAATAAATCCTGACATTAAAAGTTTTATCCTGGAGAATCTGATTTACTGCAAAGTTCCACTAGTGGCTCAGAAAATGCTTTATTTCCTCAGTCTCTGTGATCCTTCTGAAGTCATGAAGTCATCTTTAAAGAAGAGAGAAGAATAGGGAAGGAGGTGAGGAGGAACTGCTTAGTGCCCTTATGGGGCATGGTCCCTTCACTTACTCAGGCTCTGCAATCTGCTGAGATTTGAGCTTTTTCTTCAGGAATCTCTGAATGCTTCAGATATTCCTTTCCAAATTCAAGATAGAAGGTATGTATACTCTGGATGCATACATCTCAGGTATCACATTTAAGTAAAACACCACTCTCTTTGCACACAGTAAGGACATGAGAATGCCTCCATTGACCTGTTTAGCTCAGCACCTTGATGCCAGTAGCTGTTGACAGCAGATGCCAAGGACAGATTATAAGAATGGGCAGTCATAAACTTATGTGCTCTCCTGCCTTCAAGCACTCTGCAGTTTTGGAACTTACTGACTGTCACGGACTGTCACTCAAAAGAGAGAAGCAGCAATATATTTTATTGAGGTAAAATAATAAGTTGATAGAGATCAATAAATTTTCCGTATTTTAACAAAGTTTAACAGTGGTTTACCAAGGTTCAATAAGTTTGATGGCAAGGTTTACTTTATTAATAAATGCATGGAGGAAACATACAAAGGAAAATTGAATTAGAATTGAGTTAGAATGATTCACACTGAGCAGAGATGAAAAGGATAAGGAAGACCCTCCCGTTGAGTCACGAGGTTCAGAGTGGACCCCCTTACTTTCTAAAATCCTGATGGAGCCTAGGTGTGGCTAGGTCCAATCTTAGTCTCAGACTTGGACAACAGTTTATGTCTAATGGAATTATCTATACAAATTTTATAAAAATTCTTATTGAGTAGCTACACGGGTCAGTAATGTTCCATTAGTATTAATTCAGCGTGCTATCAGTCACTTACTGAGGATCTGTCACGAGTAAGCGATCTCTCCAACTTGGGCAAGGAACGACTTTTTAGTCTCAGGCAAGGAATCTCAAACCTTGAGAGGTGTCTCTGCTTAAGGAGAGAGTCACCTGGCGTGCAGTCCAGCTGCAGTTCAGGGAGACCTCTAATTGGGCCCATCCTGATGGTAATATTTATAGAGCGAAGTAGCTGGCTGCTAGTCAATAGGTATAGACAAGATAGACGTCTTCCTTTTAGCTCTGGTGTCTTGTTCTATGTTTTGGTTATTTTGCATTTTTGGGCTTCAAAACAAACCACCTTTCGAGATATCTTTCTGAGGCACCTTCCCTCCCTTGTACATGAGCCAAGAGCTGCTCCTTGGTCAACCTGAACCAAAGTACGGCTAGGGGTCAAGTGTATCCATCACACTGACCCAGAGATGTTTTCCATCTGATCAACAGGCGTTACCAGATATGCCTTCCAAGAATTGGTCTCATTGTTTTTTGCTTTTTAGGCATCCATAGTCTTGTGAGAGTGATACTATGCATAAAAAAACCCAAACACCTACATTGTACATTTTGTATCTGTCCCCTCATAGTACAAGAATTAGGGAGCATTAATGAAATTAAGAAGAACAGTGAGAAAAAAAATCCTATTTACCTACATGATCTTTCTGATTTCATAGACTTTTTCTAGAACTGCTTTTCCAACTGATGTGCCTCAGTTTATTTACTTACTCCTTGTACTGAGGCCATTCCGTGCCTCTGAACACCCATCACATTCCTATATCCTTTTCAGACTGGGACTGCTCATGTACCTGAGACAACAACTCAAATGACAAAATTCAGCTCAACAGCTGTAATTCTCAGGAATTACACTGAAGAAGAGAAAACCTGTGGTAACACCTCTTTCTTGTTTTGTAATTTTTCTGAAAGCTGTCAGGTAAGCCTTTAAAACACACTCATTACAAGACTAACATTTTTAAGGGCACTCAAAGACACACATTATTAAATGAGCCCTCAGCATTGCTTCCCGACCTCACCTACCGATAACAGCATAACCACAGCCCACTGCTGTGGAGCTATGACTCCTTCGGGGGGATTCGTCTCACTAGCTGTGGCCACGTGTTTCTACATGTCTGTTTCTGTTCTGGTCACTCAATAACCCTGTATAGGCAACAGAAAGAAACAGGAACTATAAGGAAGCATTTAATCCCACCTAAGATTCCTTCGCTGGGACAAGTTAAAATATGCCACCTTCTCTCCACTGACTATTTAGTGAATCTAAATTAGTAACTCAGATCTTTATTCTAAATTTGGTAAGATTAACCTCGCTTCTTGCATCCTCAAACACCTGTGAAATTTCTAGTCTTAATTTGTATGGCCACGCAGCAGTACAGCATTGTACTGCTGTATCTTGCATGTGTTTAGTGGCCTTTTGCTCACACCTACCTCTTGTTTTCCACACATTCATTCATTTGTTGGATGAAAAACATTGCAGATTCTTTAGATCAATCAAGAGAACTTTTCCTTTCATATGCAGTATATATTAGTATTTATGTATGCATACCATGCATAATATATGTACTATACAATATTATAATATAGCAATACTGTGTATAGTATTATGCATTTGTCTTTCTCAGGGCTGATGATGAACTTTCGTCCCTGTTGCCTGTAAGATTGAAGAAACTTGGTTCAAAAAGAATCCTGATGATGGAGGGAGTAACAGGGGTCAACTTCTGTTCGCTGTTCCAGCTTTCATTCATACAAGGGGAAAATGAAATAATGTTTATGGATTCTTGGCCTACCATAACCTGGAGATCTGTGCCTAAATTAAGAGGCTTATATTTTTTCCTGCAGGAGCTGAAAACCCTCATTTTCATCCCCAATGCATGATTAAATTATTTAGTGAAGTGTTTTTCTTTTACCCATTATTTTCTTTCCAACACATTTTATTTAGACCAGTGCCTCTAGTCCAGGAGCCATCTGCGACTGTCATGAATGACAAGTGAATTTCCAAAGAATAAATAGAAAAAGGCTTATTCACTATGGATTTTTCAATCACATCCATTTCACTTGCAGATTTAAATTGTAACCTGGAATTTGACCAATTTGATTATTAACTTACCTTTTCATATTATATCAATAAAGCAATTATTTTAACTAATAAAGATAATGGATCATGAGAAAATAAAGAACAACCAGAAGACAAAAACCATCTATGCAGATGCTAAATTAAAGTTGCACAGAGAATATAATTTTTCACAGTTGTGAAAATATAGGGTATGAGTCACTGCAGAAACAGTTAAATGTTACCTACAGAGATAAGAGATGAGTCTTAATGGGTTACTCGCCCTTAATTCCTTCCTCTTATTGTTTCTTTGTCCCAAAACAAACCTGACAGTGTATCTTCAGATCATCAGGTTAATGAAAGATGTGTGTATTGTGAAGGTCAAATAAGGCCTCTGGTTAAAGAGTTTCAACACAAAAGCCTGAAGCAATTTGAATTTTTCTTGTGCTTCTGATTTCCTAATGCAGCCACTAAAGAGGCAATTTGACAAACACAGAGCTCTCAGGGCTTTTTGTCCACAGTTGTCAACTGTTTTTTGTTCTGTAAAAGCCCAGTGGAAAGAAAGGGCTTTAAATAGTCATTTTGTTAACATAGAACTTGGATTTAATACACAGGCATCTGTACCCAGTGGTGTTTTTTGCACTGTTCTTTGTAAACTGTAAATCCCTCATATGAGGAATGTGCAATCTACATGTGGGAGCTCATCCGCCTGCCCCTGCTGCTCCTGCTTTTAAAGCAACTTCTCTTTAGCAGGCATTAGGGGAATACAATGTAAAAAGGTTTTTAAAAACAAACAAGCAGATTATTTGAAGTCTTCTTACTTGCACTTTTCCAAACCAACTTAATGTTTCTGAGTGCATACATTAATCCATATGCATCTATTTTTAAGTTTTATTTAAAAGCTTGAATAGAATTATCTACCAACATGCAAGGAAAAAAGCCTCCAACCTCCACCTATATCCCCATGAACATCATTTAAATCAGTGTATTTAGAGAATTATCAGCAGGATGGAAATAACTCAGTGTTTTGTTTCCTGTTTCTTTTTTCTAGAATCTTTGTTCCCTTGTTCCATTCATGCAGAAAATAAGGATACATAAGAGCTGGTCTATCAAGTAAGACTAGTGGTTCATTAAACATACTTTCCCCTCTCTTCCAGTGACAAATGCCAAATGCTGCCATGAAACCCCGTGACAGATATTTATGGAATTTTTTTTTGTGTGTGGAATAACTGACTGCCAGGGAAATACCAACTTACTTTCATACTCCAATGGCATCTATGAAAATGTTCAGAGGCTTCCCAGGAGCCCAAGGCAACATGGAAACTGCAGAGGGTCTGCAGAAATTAAAGACAAGCTGCAGGAAATGGATGGGTCTTGGAAACCCTCAGATCAATTGCCTTTGGGATATACATTACACTAAGTAACTCCTGTCCATGTTTAAAAGATGGGATGTTACATTTAGGAGCAATGACTTCCATGCTACAGCAATAGAACTAAAGATGCATGCTTTAGGTGGGCTTGGTATGTGCAGAACCTGATGATTTTTGGTAGTTTAAAATTATTTGGTTTTGTTGTTCTTTAGTGCAAATACCTACCAGCAACTAATACAAACTAAATGTGATTTTCAGCCTCTGCTGACTCTCAAGGATCCAGGATGTGCTCTGGCTGTGGCACCTGGATCCCCACTCAGATTGGCATCTCAAACCTTATCAAGACTGCAAGAGGGAATGGGCCTCATTTTTAATCCCAGTCAAAACTTACCTCAGCAATGAGATGAGAGATCCTGGGGAATGAGCTGCCTTGGGAGGAGTCTGCAACGTTTCCCATGGTTTCTGGCCATACAGATTTTCTGTGGAAAGATATCATCCAACAGAAAAATCTTGTCCTTGAAGAGTAAATCCCAGCATTATATATGAACAGTAGTTAAATTGGCACCAGTTAAACTTATTTTTCCAACACAGAACAACAGGATTTAAAGAGCTGTTAGAAAGGCGTTACAGACCTCTGCTAGGAAAAAGAGAGCCAGGTACTTTCTAATCATTACAGTTATAGATCCTTTACATTGAAATTAACACCTAAAAAGTGACCGGGCTTTTAAGCAAAAATACATGGGTGAGTCCAGCTGTCAATCTGATTTACAAAAATCCTTAAACTATTAAATGCATGTTCTTAAGGTCACAGTTTGACCTTGCTGCTTCTTGGATTGCTAATGATTAATTTTCATGTTTTCCAGAGGAAATGAATTTTGCAAGAGCAAATAGCTGAAACTTTCTTTCAGACCTTCTAGCTCTAGTGTGGTTAGGGAAAGACAAGATGATATCAGGTTACATCAGTAGATGATAAAACCATTGTATTTAAAAAATGCTGGTGAAAATCATGGAGTAAAAGTACAAAGGAGTCAATTTTGCAAAAAGAGAGGAGAGAAGAAAACTGGGTTGATCTCTAGATTTTCTTCTTGTAGACACTTATTTAAGATTTTTACTAGCAAGAACCATTCAGCAGATTGAGATTCTCTCTGAACATCAAATCTTTCCTACATGATAGCTCATTATAGCTACCTAAAAAGTGTGCACCAGGATTTATTCTCATTGAAATGTGTCCTAATTTTTAGGCTTTTTCTCCTATGATGTCTTTTTCTCTCCTTTTTTCTTCCATGATTCTGATCATATTGTACAATCTCCTGGTAACTCCTCACAGCTGCATGTCCTTCTGTACGTTTAATGAGAATTCTCCTTTTCTATCCTTCCATAGTTAATGAAAACAGGCTCTGAAGCATCCCCCTTGATTATCACTACAGAGTATGTATTTCCAGCCTGTTTTACACCTCAGCCTGTTGTAGTTCCATTTAGAAACACATTTTCAATGCCTTGTTATGAAAATGGTTTATAAAGCAATGTGAAAAGCCCTATTACAGACACCACACAGGGTACTTTCCGCTCCTCTCTCATTCACAGAGCTGCAGAAGGAAATTCAAACATTATTTGTTCTTGCCAAGACCGCTCTGGCTGTCGCTCAGCTCCATCTTCAACTCCCATGGTTCTTCCTTTTGCTCCGGCTCCTGTGCAGTTGCTTTTGCCTCCGCAGCTTTTCTGCCAGCATGCTGAGGTCCCCTCCACTGACAAAATTTTTTGCTGTCCGTGGGATGCAGTTATCATTCCCTTGATTTGTTATCTTCCCTCTTTGATTTGCACTTCTTTTTCTCCCCTTTTTTTCCAAATATTTTAATGTTTTTCTATCTGTTGAGAAAACTCATCCAAAGGCTCTCATTCTCTGCCTTTAATTATATTCCACTGCTCTGGCTGCTTCCTCAGTTTCTACTCACTGCTGTGTCTATGTTTTCCCCTCTGCCTCTATAGTCCTTCAGACCACCCTCTGATTTCTCTTCTTTTTCTTCTTCCAAGAACCCCCGCAGCTATTTCTATCATCTTTAAAATCTATCCTTTACATGCCATTCTTGCTAATTCAAAACAACAAACAAAAATCCCCTCTCACCTCATCTGCATCACATTATCCTCCACGACTGAAAACTAATAGGTAGAAACCTTTTAAATATCTTTGTCACTTCTGAAAATGAAGAGGAAAGATTAAGCCACTTTTACTGATTTAATTTGGGACCCATGAGCACTACGGTAATCCAGGATTAGATTCTCATAGTTATTCTTCAAAGCACGTGTAACAATATTCCTATTTGCTAGTCTGACAGATCACAGCAACACAGTCATAACTTTTTACAAGTTGACAACAATCCCAAGGCTTCTGCCTTCTAAATAAGGCCATTCTGAGTTTCCAGCTCTTATAAAGTAATTATGTTTTGTACTACATTTATAATGGAAATGGATGAATTCAGTATAAAGAAATAGGCCTTTTCAAAAGAAATCAGACCAAGGGAAAGTAGCTCTGCAGTCTGAGAATTCACACAAAGCAAGCAGCTGATCTTGCCTACACACACTGGGAATTTCTTTTAAAAGGAAAGGTCTAATTACAAATGGCACTTTGAAACCAAATAATTCTGCTTTGCTGAAAAGTGACATAATTCTTCTGACACTGCTAGCATGGGGCACAATGCGCAGCAGTCCCCATCCTCTCACTTCCAATTCACAATAAATAAAATATAATAGGATTTTTGTTTAATTTTTAATGTCAAAACTTCCGCATTTTCCTTTGCAGCATTGTGTCAGGGAAAGGGCTTAGACAAAGATCAGGCCAGGAAAACTAATGAAAATCAAAGGGCTTGTTCAGTTCCCTGCACAGTGGTAATAAACTCAGAGCAACAGTATTTATGCTTCAAAAGTATCATTTGAAGAATTTGCAAATGGTATTTTTAAAATCTGACAGATGACCTCAAGAGGTAAATCCACTTAAACAAATCATATTCTTTTTAAATAAATGTCATTCTCTCTACTTACAGCAACATCCTCCATTTGCTTATCAGCATTTCCTTTAACAATCCAAAGAGCTCTTAAGTTAACTCTGACTGTATCTGTAATACAAGTCGTTGCTGGGGATGTAGGAGAGAGCTGTATGCTCTGAAAGGCAGGTTTCTCACAGGTGAGAAATACAGTTGAACTCTTTGGATTATTTGGGTGGGAAAGAGGTGAGGGCTGTCTACCTGGCCCCAGTCTTAGGACAGGGAAAACCCACGATTTCCATCTAAGAAACTTGAGGGTATCCAAACCTACCAGTGTATCCAGAAAGGATGAAAAATGGTCAAGGTGATTTCATCCAGGATAATTTTGTAAATCTCATCTAACTCTATATGAAAGCCTGATAACCTTATTTAAAATGTATTTCTTTTCCCAGTGAAGTGTGTCCTTTCTCTCACTCGCTAGTCCAGACTGGAGCACTTGGCTCTTTCTCCATTCAACTCTTCAAGCCTCACTATCTTTTATTTAAAAAGACTTCTTCACCATTTTTTTATGCTGTAATTATAAATTTAAAAGTTTCCAACACTATACAAGGAGTTTAAATTTGTTCAGGTGGCTTAATACTTGGCAAGCAGTGCCTCGTTCCCTGCAATATTTCTAATGTTTATCTTGTTTGTGTTTTTTGTTTTCATTTGTCTTACTGCTATGGACTCTGAGAGATGTTGCCCCATAATCCTTCCCCCCTTTCTCGCAACCCAGAGCGTGAAGGTAAACTTCCTGGTGCTTCTGAGTCCTCTCGTTACATTTGGGTTCTTCTCCTTACACTGAGTTCCATTTTGCATTGATTTATTGTGTCTCAGCCTAAAGAATTCTGAATGGCAGAGTCAGCCTATCTCTGCAACCAGGCTGCTTCTGAGCTGACTGAAAAGCAATCAGAAGTACATTGTTTAAAAAAGTCCAAGCTTTAAAATATCTTCTTGGTCCTTTACAGTCAGACTATCAAACAGCTGTGCAGCATTAACACAAATGAATTGCAAAAGTTTATATTTTGATAACAAAAATTCAGTTTCTTCCCTGTCTGCCAGATTTATCAGTCATGAATGACAAAGTGAGAGCAAAAAAAAAAGCAAAAAAAAACAAACCAGAGAGAGAAACAGAAAAAGAACCCACTTCTCTCCTTGTTTACAGCTGGGCTAAATTATCTCAGGGCTAGGCTCACTCCACCTACAAGAGGGACTTGTTCCTGACAATGCAGCCACTACCTTGGGACAGGGCACTTCAAGGAAGGACCTGCTGTTACTTTCAAGCTCTACACATGGTTTAAATGCCAATGCCATATGTAAGCCTCTCAGGCAAGTCTATAAAAAGGATCAGTCCAGTTGCTGAAATGGAAAACATTTATGTATCTGTCCAGATGCCACATCCCTGAAGAGGCAACATGTTCCTTAAGCTTCCTAGTCCCAAATGATGAAAAGTTAGGAATGAAATTTCCTAGTTTCCAAAAGCTCCACAGCCTCAAATCCCACATGTGCTTTGTCCATGCCCAGAACAATATGTCTGAATAGTGCTGAGCAATTAGGCATTTAGCTGATCCCAAAGTTTTGAAAATATCCAGAAACCCTTCTGAGGTCTGATTTGGAAGTCCTGCTCTGAAAACCCTGTCCTGGCTGGATTCGTGCAGTACTCAGCTGTAGGGAAGGGTTGGGTACGCTGCAGGATGGGAGGTGAAGGAGAACTTCTCTGTCAGGGCATCTCAACCCACCTCTTCTCATTGATAGTCCTAATTCACCAGGTTGGAAGATAGACTGGGTTTGTCACCTGGCCTGTGGAAGGAGTGCTTTGTTGCATGGGAAAATTAAATACGCACCACGCATATGATAAAGAAAAGGGGAAAGAAAGAAGAGGAAAATACATTACTTTTCATCCCCACGGTTCATCTGGGATGAGGGGTATCTGCTGTTCAGTCTCCACTCCAAAGAATATGTGCGCATTCTGTTTCAAGATACTGATGTTCTGGCTTGTAATAAAATGTGTTTTTAAACCCAAGAAGTGTTGGACTACACAGTGAATGTGCACTTAAAATTACTGCATTTGGGATATGATCATTTTTAAAGATGATAACATCTGTTTGAAAGCTGAACAAGAATTGAGCTCATGGGTTTGTAGGAACTTATTAAATAACATAAGACAGATTGTCTTTCTTTCATACAGAACTTACTTTTCTTTTTTTTTGCTTTAAAAGGAGAACTACAACCACTATGCAAAAGGAAGTCAAAGGCTGCTAACACTTCCACTCTACAAATAGTGTTTACTAGTAATTATTTGCTGGATCAAAGTGATGTGTCCCCACTGAAATAATAACTGTGCAATTTTAAAATCATATGTGTCACTGTCCCTTGTCTCCGCATCCTTCTTTAGCTTTGCACCTTCCTGCATTAGCAGAACTGGACTCTTCACACACAGATGGCTACACCAGGATTTCAGCCTCCTCACTACGGTAGTTTTTAAAACTCAAAGGTGTTTGCTTCACATCTGTGCATCAGTTGAGTTTTGCAGGTGTGAGCTTAAGAAGGAGAAAAGATGAAGGTTTCTTTATGGTTATTGTAGCTGTTATTTTAGATCAAAGGATTTTTCTCTCTCTTCGCCTGAGATATTTTAGACTTACAAGGGTTCCATGGTAAAAAATGTGCAATAAGTAGCTCGTGATCCTCAATAAAGATAATTTGGATCTGTACATCAGACGCACTGTGTCTCACATTGCCTTTCATACAGAGAGCAAGGAAGAAACCTTTGAAGCCTTCAGAGGGACATCCTACTTGTCTAATTCAGACACTTATATTTAGGCCTAATTGCATATGCAGATTATACTTACATATAAAGGTTTTTCTCACTCACAGTAAGAAATTATTTTCTTCTCATAAGCATGTGGTTATATGTTTGGTATATTATTTAGATTATAAACCAATTTAACTATCAATGTAAAATTTTCAATGTAACATGATGATCTGAGGACAAAAGTGGATGAGCCTCCTATTTAGATGGCACTCTTGCTATTTTTAGTACCCTGAACTGAAAAATCACAACAAAACCAAACCTATTCCAGGAGATTAGGAATTGTGCTGCATGGGCCTGGAGGAGGCTTAGGCTGATGATACATGGAGTGGATGCAGCTAGACCCCTCCGGCACTGTTTTCTCAAGGCAGGCTGCACTGCCTGGCCAGGGTTCTCTGAAACCTGCCCTCCATAGACAATGTGCACATAAGTAACTTAGCACACGGGGTCTCTTCTGGAGGCCTTAGAGGCATCTTCCTCTCTCCACTGGCAATATAGAAAATTTAAGTATTTCATTTAGGTTCAAAAGAAATCACAGTGTGGGAGAAAATTAGTTTCTTAAGCTTGTACATGGATGTCTCAGTAGATGAAGGTTGTGGCAGCAGAGAGATGCATTTTGCTGCAAAATGAGGAAATGAGGAAGTAGTTTTATGCTAGCAAGGTCAGCCTTCATTGTCTCCAAACCTATTTATTTTAGTTATTCCTGCATTCTTTCTTTTTTCTCTTTCTCTTTCAACGTTATTTCTTTGGTATTTGCACCCAGAATATTTTTCACACATCCATTGTCTGTCTGTAGATGCTTTTCTCCTACATCGGTTTGCACCGAGATAGCAGTATTTCACTATTTTTGAGGTTTCTCTCTCAGTAGTCACAGGGACCTCTGTGCCCAGTAGTGAGGTTCACAATGGCTCCTGACCATGAGAAGCCAGTGGATGGGATGGAGATTGCAAGCTAAAAATCTGCTGAGGACTTGTTAGCTTAGGAGCACCAGCCCTGCTGGCACCCACGGCTTCAGCGTTGGCAAAAGATCTGGGAAGCAGAAGCGATTTGAAGAGGGCGAGCAAGATGGTTTTCAGCACAGGAAAGAACAGCATTAGTGGGATGAAGAGCCTTTGAGGACCTGGGTCAGGCAGAAAAGGATGGGATAGGGACAGGTGGCAAAGGAAGAAGAGCAAAAGAAAAAACTGATACAGTCAGACCCACATAATCAAGCTTCTGGTAATCTCCACCCCAGAACAGGCTTCAGGACCGGAGAAATTAATCACAGTCATGTAGTAGCACAATGATTCTTCATATTGTGTAATAAATGCTGTCAGCTGCGTAAAGTGACCACATTTGCAACTCTTAGGGAGAATCGGACCATTTTCTCATCACAAAAGAAAGATATACATTGGACAAGAAAATATTATGGAACTTGAATGTATTTATTTTAATTTATTAAGTGCTATTTTATGGAGTTGAAGGGATTTCCTGTATAAAAATATTAATCATTGGGAAAACTTTTTTTTTCCTGATAAGTACTGTATACCGCTAAAAGTTTCTGCTAACAACACATGCAAACAAATCCAGTAGTCGCTGTTTTCCTTCTCTCTCAAAGGCAAGTTTCTCTTGACTTTTTCACTTGTCAATATGACTGGCAAAAGCCACCCAAAAGATTGAGTTTCTTCAATAACACTGTTCTGGTTTATTTAGTTTATTGAAGTTCTAGTGATATGTTCTCACTGAGGACTACAGGCAGTACAGTTTCTGTTGGACAAGTGTTATATTAGGTATATTTAACTCTAAGGCAAAACCTTTAGGACACCTAAGTGTTTGTGCATGAAAGTGGAGTCAGGCATGCAAGAGCAAGGTCCAGGATTATTCAGGCTGTGCAGAGCAACAGAGCCAATACTTTGAATGTCTGAAACGGTCAAATCTTCAACTCAGGTGCAGAAGAAAGCAAATAAATGCCTCTCCTCTGAACTATATGCCCTCTGCCTCTATTATTTAAGCTCCCTCTAGCCAAAGAAACTAAGCTATCCATTTAATAATATTTTAGGCTTTGCCTTTTTAGCTTTGTTGTAGCTCTGTTTAATGGCAGTTTGCCATTACTAAAGTTCTGAAGGATCCTGAAGTACTTCACAAATCATAACACAAACTATTAACTGGGGGTTACCCTGTTAAGCACCCAGAGGCATCTGTCCCTAAGGCTATTCACTGTTCCTTTTTTCCCATAAAGTTTATTTTGATCTCACAGTTGTGTTTTTTTTTAATTATTACCTTCTGAGTCTCAATATGAAAATGCTCATGCTTCTAGGATGAAGAAAATGTTAATTGGGATGTACCACTTCAATATTGTATCTTGAAACACTCAGTTGGAATAAAATGTACTTACCTGCTAATATAAACACCAGAAACTAGTTCTCCCAATATAACTGTAGATATATTTCCCAGGATAGAGATAAGGGTGTAGAAATGTCGAGAAATCTCTACACACATGCTGTTTTTGAACCTGTGGGTTTGTCCCATTCCACTGACTGCAGACATTTTCTTGTTTTTCTTTCACCCATTCCTGCAATAATCCACTACTCAAGAACCAAAGGGATAACTTAGCCTTTTTTTTCTTTTTAATAATAAAAATAAAACTTAATTGCTACATCTATATTATAAAGCAGGTATGAAACCTTCACAAGTAAGTTCATCTGCAGCCCTCAGCTTCGCATTTTCTACCAACTGATTTAGCTTATGGTTGCTCTAAATCCCTTTCTTTGCCCCACTTAACACTTACTTAGGGCATAGCAATTTAGGTGTCCATCAAAGTGTTGTGAATTCTTGGTGCCAGGCAGCTAACATTTAGGACTTACAGCACTGAATATTTCATTGGATTTTTGATTATTTTTCTAAGAGAAATCTTAGTTTTATTACAGGATGCTGTGACCAGGAGACCCATAATTAGTCCTCCTGCAGTCATCAGCTTCTCCAATACAAAAATATGACCTAACCAGCAAGAGCCTTTAGTCATCCATATTGATTCTGTGACCTTGCTGTTCTCTCTATGACAATTGCATATTGGGCTCTATAACTCCCCTTGGCCACGTGCCAGATCAAGAAAAGGGGTGGTAACTATATTTTATATAGCTCCATGACCTCTCTGAGGCTAACAGCAAATTGCCAGTGCAGCTGTCAGCTGGGCGGTTTGTGTTTGGCTAAAAGCAAATGTCAATAATAATCAGCATCTGTTGTGGGTCCTACACTACTGGGCATGTCTTCAAATGTGCAGCACAGTTCTGAGTGAGGCCCTTATTTAGCTGCCTAAATATGGATCAGGAGCGCTCATTTTTTGTTGTTGCTGTGGTTTTGCTGTTCGTATGCATGAGCAGTGTTGCTTCTCCCTGCCTGTTCCAACCACCTTGGACTAGAGATGACTAACATGTGGCTAAGAGGAAAAGTTTCTTTTAAAAGGATTAAGTTTTAATCCACAGTGAATTCCCTGTGTCACATGATACTCAGTTATGTTTGAACATTATCTGTCCTTTGCATAGTCTCAGGGAGGACTTTGAAGAGCGCTAACTGTGCTGCTTATCCATCAGTTTAACTTTTAAAGTCTCATAAAATTTAATGCAGTTTCATGCTAGAAGAAATCATGGCATCAGTTAGCCTGACTTCTGGTATAGTGCCTTTCTCTAAAGAGACTTGACCTACTGAGGACTGAAATCTACATTAGATAAAGGGCATGGCACAGAGATAACAGGGGACACCCAAATGCGGTGGTAGGGAACTATTTAGGTCATATCTAAATGATCCCATGGACAGTCTACACCTGATGGAGAGGACAGGGAAAAAAAACCACCATGGTTACTTCCAGACTGAGAACCTATACTCAAGATCAATCTAGAAGAAAACATCTTATGTCTCCAGAGAGTTTCCTACCATGCAAGTACATACCAGGTGACTCCCATTGCACTCCAGCAATAACCCACCATCCCAAACATTCACAGTCCCAGAAAAGACTTTATATCAATCCCTGGACCATTGCGTTTTGAAAAATATGCCAAGTATAGAGCTCCCTGAGTTCCTGTGAATTGCCATTCCATCATGGAAGTCCAGATAAATGCAATATAAATATCTTTAATCTCCATTTCTGGTATCAAGGATGACAACATTACACCTGGACATAAACAGAAGTAGGTTATTCTTTATACTCAGGCTGATTCCAGTGCTTTAGCAGTACGTTGTGCTCACTCACTATTCATTGCCAGGATTTATGGTTATGTAATAGGTTGCTCAGACAAGGATTCCTGTGATATTTTTAGCTAGTTTTTCTTTCTTATTTTACCTCTTCTTTTAGGCCAGAGATTCAGGACTCCTCTAGTATTTAACCTCAGGGTAGACTTTCTCCCATTATCTTTCTCATTTAGACGAGAACATTTTCCTTCCTTTCTTTCTGTCATCCTGCCTGTTGAACTGTTACTGTTGATAGGGTATGGACTCAGCAAAACAGGAGGCCTTGTAAACCTCCTGAAGACCCGCTCAGGGCAGAGACACTTGGCTTTTGATATCACTGAAAGATATCACTGAAATTCATGGCAAACTGAGCATCTCATTCTTCAAGCCTCCTTTGAAAATCAGTCTACAACTCTTCTAAACATCAAACTATGCTGAATTCAATCTTTCTGCTGGTATAGACTTACTGTAGACTCAGACACGGAGTCATTGCCAGCCTACATGAAGACCAAGGAGATTAAAGAAAATGACAAGTCCTTTGATACTTATGCATGACCTGTATTTCTCAAGACAGCTTGAGAATCAGCATCCTGCCAATATTTCATTTACCCTTAGACCTCAAACTTTCTCCCATTTCAGCTTTTTTAAAAAAATCTGTGTTAAACTAATTGCTTTGTTTCTTATCTGAGCCTTCAAAATCAGTGTAAAAGATTCAAAATGAAAGCAATAGAAATGTCTGTTGCTGACTCTCCATCAGTGTGCACATACCACCCGCTTTAATACCAAAAGAATTTGTTATGATCTCTGTTATTCCTGAGACCACATAAATTAAAATAATAAGACAGCTAAAATAAAGTGTTACCAAATCTTAATCTCTAAAAGTGGTATGAAATATTTTCCAGTAAATAAAAGCAGAAAGAACTAATGTTCTAGAGCTTTTAGCCTATTTATGTCAAAGACTAAAATAAGCCTACATTTTAAGTTTTGATCAATAACAAAAATGTGTGGTCTAGAAAATAGTCAGCCTAGCAAATGTATACACTGGATGCTAGCTGAAAACGTGGACATTTGTTAGTCAAATATTTTGGTGAGGGACATTCACTCTGCAGTTTGGGACCTCTGTGTTAACTTCAAAGGAAATGTAGCTATTTCTGGTTGTTATTACAAGAAAACATTCATAGACCTAGACCTCTTTGGAAAGAATGCTAACAATTTCAAATGTCATAGGCCAGTATTGACACGAGCTTTGAAAAGGGATCAAATTCAGTGTAAAATACAGAGTCAGGAGCAGGATTTTAGCAGCCACAAGAGATTTCTTTGCAAGTGGAAGCACTGAGTAATTCACATTTTTTTGTTTCTCCTTATATATTGTAATTGTGGGGGAATGGGCAAACTCTCTTTTTCATCAGTCAGAAAGAGGAGGAGGATTTGGTTCATGACGAGGGTTTTGTACAACTTTGAAAATCCTTTTTCAGTTGTGTAGGACATAGCAACACAGAATAGACGATGCTTAAACCTTGGATGCTTGTGATAGAGAAAAGGCACGATTTCCTCATCTTTTCACTTCATATTGCAAGTAAAAGTATCACTCTTTCAGTTTTCCTTAGGACGCATTTCCTAATGTCAGGGCTAGCACAGTTAGTCATAAGTGATGAGGAAGAGGAGGACGGTGGGTGATCTTCCCCCCAAAAGTCATTATGTCCACTGCAGAGGTGCTGATGACCACAATCCCAGAGAAAGTCCTATAAGAGGGACCGTGCTGCTTTATGCAGAGGAAGATATCGACAGTCAGGCTTTATAGCCTTTAGGACACTTTTGGTTGTATGCAATGTGTGGCTTTGACAATCTCTGGGCCAAAGTGGTCCTCAGCAGCACCAGTGTTGCACTAAACCTTCTAATGCCAGAAAAAAAATCCCCAGCCCTATGCCTGATTACTTTTTCCTGGTCTAAGTTCAGGACATAGCTGAAATCTGTAGCTACATACATCATATAGTGCACATGATTCATAGATTGGTCCAGGCCGGAAGGGACCTCCAAAGGTCATCTAGTCCGACCTCCCCACAGTCAGCAGGGACACCCCCAACTAGACCAGGTTGCCCAGGGCCTCGTCGAGCTTCACCTTGAATATCTCAAGGGAAGGGGCCTCAACCACCTCCCTGGGCAACCTGTTCCAGTGTTCCACCACTTGATGGGAGCCTCCTAACCCTGAGAGCCAGCCAAGAGGGCAGCACGGGGTTGTGCATTTGCCTTTGCTGGGGCAATTTGAATTTCACAAACACCATTTAGGCAGGAGTGAAGCAGCACCCCCTGTTTCCTCCCTACCAACCCCTGCTCTCTCACCCACCCATCAGACACCTCCACATCTGAGCAACCCCTGGGCAGCTCCTGGCTGGAAACAGGGAAAACAGGGCAAGAGGGAATCCAGGAAATCCAGGTGACTTCTCACTATCCAACAAGCCGATGAAGTCACCATGAAACTATGCCTAAACCTCATCTTAAAAATTAAATTAAATCTTAAAATGTAAATTAAAAATTATGTATGAGCTGTGCCTGAACATTACATTTGTGCTGTGTTCTCATCAGGTGCCCAGGCACACTAACATTGGCTCTGTCCCTATATACTGATAGTGAATCTCAGCACTCGATTCACCTGCCCAGTTGTCAATTTGTCATGGGATCTGAGATGGTCCAGGACACCCAAGTCACCTGCACAGGCTAGGAGGACCAGTGGGGACACCCATGCCCTTCCGGAACCAAAGGGGCTCATGGTCATCAGGTATCTCAGATGTCGTTATGCACCTATATGTGGGCAACAGAATTGAACACTGATTGTCACTGGTTTAGATACAATAGAAAATTAAAATTATTTTTATTTTTAAGAATATATTTTCAAAATATTTTTCTTTTAAGTGGTGCACTGAGAGTCTTGGAGGCTTTGTCTGAGGTCAGCGATGAGCTGAAAATCTTAGTGAAACCAATTCCTCCTCTTGTCCCCCGCAGTCACTTGCCGATCTTTGCTGCCTTGCTAGATTTTGTATTTTTTGTCATTTGTTCTTGGCTCAGCAGTTGAAGATTAGTTTAGCAACAAATAAAAGAGGAGTAAAATGCAGATGCTAAATAAAGTAACGTATGTTAATGGGCATCCTACAATTTCTTCCACTTTAGCCAAAATTGTCTCTAAGGGTGAATGAAAGGGAAAGGATGGGAAGCAGATGTTTCTACTGTCTGTAGCAATTCATTGTAAATTGGCCTGACACTTCCCCCAAAGAGTTTGTCAAGAACATTTGATTCAGTGAATCAGTCCCAGACCCAGAGTTGAAGCACTAATATCTTAGCCAAAGCAATCAACCACTTGGACCTGACAAGGAATAAAACCAAAAACAACCAATCAGAGAAAAAACTTCAGCTTTACATAAACACATTTCTTTTGCCACAGGCAAAGAATTAAAATACTGAAGTAATCCTGTAGGGAAGCTACACCTCGCATTGATAGCCCTGGGAGCTGGGTATAGACCTCCGTGAATCAAATTGAAGCTTCAAGCAGAGGTGAAAAGAAAATAAAAAATTGATTAATTCTAGAACATGTCCCCTTGTAGAATAAAACTGTACCATTTGGGAGGAGCTGTCACCTCAGTTCAGATACAGCAGAAGACAGGAATAACAGATGCCACAAGTCAGTTGTGGGGCATGTGCTGAACTAAATGAAAGGAAAAAATGAAAAGAAAAAACCTCCACCTGAACAATCTCAGTCAAATTTTAACTAAAGATTAGATTTAAAACTGTATTTTAGTCATTAGAATTGGGTTTGACTGGAGTTGCAGAGGTCTTATAATGAGATAAAAGTAAGCTCTAGTGTTAAATCTGAAACACAAATCAAGGCATAACATAGAAGAAAATTATTTTAATGCAAACAATTATTTTAATGCATAGCACTGAAGAAATACAGAAACACTACTTTAGCTTGTCAGAAAAACAAATTGGAATAACAGTCGCACTTCCCATAAGGAGAAGTTAAATAAATACACTCAAAAGAAAACTAAGAACCGTATGTCCTCCTTTTGAAGCATGAGGAAAAAGTAAAACAACCAAAGAAAGGATAATAGAGAAAACAGCATGCAGAGAAAAATATTAAAGAAATGAGTTATAAACGCTATTGCCAGAATGTTGCATAATGACCACTTTTATGAACAAACTGAACTGGAAATGTTGCCTTCTTGCTTTCCAAGAAACTTCCAACAAGTCAGGAATGTGACATGATTAAAAAGGAGGACAGTTTTCTCCCTCCAAAGCAGTGAGTATTGGGCACTTTATGTACTCTTTGAGAAGTACACGTGCTCTTCTAGCTTTTCAACATGCCTCATGTTCTGTCCATTTTCTATCAGCTCTGAGGAATTGAGCAACACACTTCAAGGAGGAACTTGAGAGTTCATCAAATTCAGATTTCTAAAGAGATAAATAGTATATCAAACTGGAATTATATTTATTTTTCCCGGCAAATCTGGGACATTTCAGTTACATTTTATTTTCCTGGATTTTCCCGATTTCCTTTTCTTTCTGAGATAAGAGTGAAAAGAGGGACTCCATAGTGAGTAGAAGGAGAAGTTGTTCCACTAAATAAATAGTCAGTGGTGCAGATCAGTGTTTTTCATGCCCTGAGGTACAACCACTGTGGGAGTAATAAGAAAAGTTTAAAAATTAAGGTCTGCTACCAAAAGCTTGCAGTATCCACTCCCCAGTCAAAGGGAAAAGAGAGAAGACATTATCATTGCTGGTGCATCTGCAAGCATATGTTCTCCTATACAGTTGTCCCCTGCCACCCACCAAAGTGGGCAGGTGCATTCCACTCCCTTAGCAGCAAGATGCCCCAGTCTGTACCATGTCCTGCATGAAGTCTCAGCATCTCACGGCAGGAAGCAACTGAGAGCAAGCTGCAGTCATGCCAGGACAGTTTAGCCCTGGGGTCCTATTCCCTGGGCCTGTTTAGTTTGCTAGTAGAGAGGCAGCTAGCAAGGCTAGCAAGTAGCCATTACATTTTTAACATGGTTTTGGCTCTCCTAGGTAGGGTGCAGGCACAGTTCAGGGGACAGGAAAGACCAAGGACTGGTACCATGTAGAAGTATGGACCACTACAGGCCAGTATGTGCCACCTGATGTCAAAGCCTAGTAACATACTAATATATTAGCATGATATAGTAGGTGTGCAAACATGTATTTCCTTGGGTTTGGAAGACTGATGGCCCAGGGATTACTGCTGATTTGACTATGTGGATTCCACAAACTTTGAAGAAGACTCATTAATATTTTTCATAGCTGAAGGGAAACACTTCAGAAAGCATTCCTCCTGCACAAGGAAAGTACACACTGAAAACTTGGTCTGAGGGATGGGATATAACAAAACACGCAAATTTCACATCTTCTACAAAACAAATTCACAAATTTAAGAGTTACTGGTCAGGCTGCTAAATAGCAAGATACTGAGTTTTTAGAGAACATAGGCCAAACTGCTTCAAGAATAGTCTATGATGATTTATTTTACAAGAAGGTCCAATGAATTTCTGTGATTTAAGATGACATCTACATTAGTGTTTTAGTCCAGATTAGGAGGGTGCTTTGTACCCATTTCCCATGATTTGATTCACTTCATGGGGAGGTCTCAGAGAGCATAAAGAGTTTTCTTTGGATAAAACCAGAAGGTAACTCCAAGCACATTCCTCACGGGCTCCAAACACAAGGGGCAGTTCAGTCCAGGGGGCCCACCTACAGCTAACCCAAAGTAAAACCCACTGAAGTGTGTATGGTATAGACACTAACACCAAATCTTATAGGTATCTGCTCCCAGTATTTGCCCTACTTGCTGATGTAGACATACCCTATAGTGCTTTCTGTCTATAGCCTGGACACTAGTGTCTTTTTAACATTTTGAGGAATAGTAGATTAAATAGGCAAAACAGAATTTAAACATGCTATTTTGACATTTCAGAAAAAAAGAAAGCCACAAGCATTGTGCTATAACACATCTAAAGAAAATCCAATCCTTTGATATTCATAGCGGGTTTTGTATTGTTTATGCTTTTTTTAGCCTGAAGCAATAGATTTGGCATTATGTCTAACCAGTAAGTTGCCAACAATGTAGCCTTACCATTCCAATTATCTGAGCCAGATTTGGCTTAGTCAGATACCCTGAATGTACACGTACAGTGTTATTTATGTCCAGTGCTGCCATATCTGTGAGGCATGTATGGATTACCCTCGTGGTGCAATATTTAATTTCCACAGAAATACATCGTACAGGAGTCTGTGAAGTTGTGCAAAATCCACAGAGCCTCAGGTATTTGCTATTCTAATTTCTTCATTACTCAAATATTTCCACTGAATAGTAGTAAAAAAAGCTTAAAACCTACCAAATGTACAGTAAGGGAATCATTAACGATCATTAGTATCATTTACGAGCATCTGAAGTGACAAATCTTGGAATTTAGATCTTTAGGACATTTGGAAATCCCCAGAAGAGATCAGAGCAGGCACCCCATAAGTAATCTTCATTTCAGTGGTTGTTGGTTGCTGTTGCGGTAGCAGATTCTTTGGGTCAGTGCAAGAACCACAATGGAGAGTTTAATAAATTATTGGTAAACTGAATGAAGAAAAATATTTTATTTAAATATCAAGGAGTTTCAGCTGTAGAAGGCCAGACACAGTGGTTAAATATTCTCTTGTGACTTTCTAAACACAGGCAAATGCATCACTGAGTTTTATTGCCATACGAACAGGATACTGGCTGTGCATGGTACAAGTGAATCTGCTAGTCAAACACTTAAATGTTCACAGAATCCATTTATCTGTGCAGAGAGGTGTTACCTACTATTCACAGGCTCTATAAAATAAGAACTGAATATGGAGTCTATTGTACTGCCTCATGTCACAGTGGAAACTTATAATCTTTTATAATGGCACAATAATACTTGAGATAATAATGACATACAGTTATTAAAACTATGTGTATGTACAGTATTATTCTTCCTCTTTTATTGCTAAGCAGAAATAAAGTAAAAATTAATAACTGAGCCAGAGCCCAAATCCTTCTCTCCCTTTGCAGATCACCTAGTCCTTTGAGTATTTCCCCATCTATATAGATAGAGTATTCACAGTCTGGACCCAGACTACAGGAGTTTATGTCTGAGAAGTTGGAATAGTCAAAAGATAAAATCTGATATAACTGAAAGGCTATATCTGAAAGGGCAGCCGAAAGCACAAGAGGTACAGACACATGAAACAAAGCAGAACAGCTTGGTTGGAAAGGAATTGGGGATGAGTGAAGTGCACAGTCTTCGAGGTGTTGGAACAAGATACCACACAGCATTTGCAAGAAAGATTTCCTGAACACAGGAGGTCAAAAGAAATCGGACAAGCATACTGAGACTTGGGGTCTACTTTCCAACTGATCTGTGTGCTTACTTCCTAGTAACAAATGACCCTTTTAAGAAAGAAAGAATATACCCTGGGTTACGTTTTTCCAAACAAAGGAGACAGCTGAATGGAAAGCTGGAGGACAGAGTGAATCAGTGATGGCAGGAGAAAGAAAAAGGAAAACAAAATTGGAGCAAGCAATATGATAAAAGCAGCGCAAAGGGAGCCTGACTAGAAAAGTCCAAATGATGCCAGATGACTTATTGAACTAATGTGAACAAAGTCCCTCTTCAAAATATAAATACAACAGATATGTACATTATTGTTCCCCAGCTGGCGTGCTATGAATAGTGCAGAAAAGGTAGCTGGAGGTCAGAAACCAGTGGGAGCCATCCAAGGGCAGGGTTGAGGCTGAGAAAAGGCCACATTCTGCAAACTATGGAGAGCTGAATTTGGGCAAATACAGGAGCAGAATGTTGGCATCAGGAAGGACCCATTCATGGGAAGGGGAATGACAGCTCCCCAGCACCCCTCTAGTCTGTGTCCCTTGGAAAGCTTTTTCTTACCACCAGCACAACTGGTACAGATATTTACTCCTTGGCGGTATCCTCTCAGACAGATGTTTTATCCATAATTCCAGTTGTAGTATTCTCAAAGTAGAGTAAACAAGATCTTGCTAGCTGTTTTCCTAGTTCCCATTCACAAGATCTTATGGCAAGATCATTTCACAGCTGCCTTAGGGGTTCTGTAGATTATTACACAAATATTTACTTTTCAGAAGGAGAAACCCAAGTCTCAAAAGCTTTGTTTCTTCCAGCTTCCTTCTGGAGTGGGGAGTGTGGGGGGTTGACAGGTTGAAACAAATGAGAAAGACAAAGACAACACCGTGTACAGTGCAGAGTGTCATTGAAAGGTCAGAGCATCACCCAAGCGCTGGGGTCCTGCAACATCCCAACAGCCAGTGGAGCACAGGGAAATGATGCAACTAGCAAATGCCATATGGAGGACCTCTCCAGTTCCAATAACTAAAAGCAATTTACAGTGGTCATTTGGGAAGCAGCCTTCAGCACAAGCCAGTTCTGTCCAAGTGACACTGGGGGACACGCCTTTCTCTGTAGGGAGCTACATTTTGATCCACAGTGACATGCCTCCATCAGTCCACCTCCTTGCAGAAGAGCAGGCTTTGAAAATTTTCAAAATCACTGTGTGGCTTAAGAGCCAAAGTTTCACCTTCAAGTCAACTTAAGGTTTGCAAACAAGGTCCAAGTTCCTCCATCAGTTAGGCAGTCTGAAAAATGTCAAGAAGTACTTAGAATTTTGGAAGTGAGGAGCTGGGCATCTTTGCATCACTGAAGACAACCAAATGCAAGCTCTGAAAAGGCAAGTCCCATTAAAGCAATATGAGATTGCTCAGGCCCTGAAGATTCTCACATTACTGACTGCCTTTGAAAACTTGTGGGCCAAACTGCTGTCTATTTTCTGGCTGTAATCATACATCACATAAATCTGGATCTCAAAATGATACCACACAGAAAGTCTCAGTCTGGACAGACTCCAAGGGCTACATTTAGGCATTTCTTTTCATTTAAATCATATGCAAAGTGATCTCAGGTTGCTATGAACAAATACAATTCATAGTACACAGTAATGGATATATGGGAAGAATGTCAGCTCATTTTCTTTCTTAGACAGATACACTTATGTATGTGAAAACAAATAATACAATCAAGGAACTTTTATTGGCTATTAGAGGCTATATAAATATAGTTCTCTCTTACTATATCAATACTGTTCCAGGGCAGCCAGGTTTGATTCTGCTCTGCGAGTAGTGGTGTCAGGTACAGGTTAGTGCATTCCTGAAGTGGAAACAGAAGAGAAGTCCCATTGTGATTTTAGGGACGTTCACAGTTGCTTTTAGAGGATTAATTTTCAGTTTGAAATGTCAACAAACTTCATATGGAATGATGAAAAGAAGCCCCCCCACCTCTTTTTTTTTTTAATGTCTCTACATTGATTACACTCATCTTGCAAAGGTATAATGTTCTACTCAGGAGAGTCCTCTAAATTAATGCCCTGCAGCAGTATAAGAGAATAACTTCAGGCATCCAACTTTTATAGCAGTAGAATAACTAGCGTATTCCAGGCCAGGATGCCTACTTCACCAAGAAACTAGTGGCAACAGTTTAGCAGTGTTATCAACAATTATCTTCTTGGGAACCAGCAGTGCCAGACACTCAGATTTATGTAACTCCACTGACCTGGATTATGAAGTTTCCAGTTTAACTGGAAACTTTATATGAAAATACTGGCCTACTTTATCTCAAAAATGGAACTAAAAATATCACCTGACTTTCTTTATTGAGAAGATTGCATCCAAGTAGTCTTCAAAAGTGATATTCTTGAGACCTCTCTTTCACAGCAGAGTGGAACAGCAGAAAGAGTAGAGCATGGCACTGACTTCGCTTCTGTCAAATAGGCTTGCTGAGGTGGCATGGATTTCCCACAGAAAGCCCCGAGAAGAGCTGGAATTGCTTGGGCTGGAAAGTCACATTGTTGGTTTGGTTCTCAGCTAGATGAGAAGCACCAGAGCCAGAACTCGCACTGCTGAATTCAGCACTGAGAGACAGACCATTAGTCAGTCGGCTGTGAAATGTAAATAATTTTTGCCTTTCAGAATATCCTCCCTGATTCTGTCAGAATCCATCACACACAACTGCTTATTCAAGCAAAAGGTAGCACAAAGTAACACTAAAAAATTCCCCAAACTTACAGCCTAGCAGTGAACATCTTCATTTCAGTCAGTCATTCTTCTCATGACACTTCTGCAAAAAATACTGGTTTACCAGTATCAGTCCATCCTGAGAATTTTTCAAATAACAAAAGCTAAATCTTTTAATAGAGGTCCAACCTCTGGTCTCCCTTATGAACTGTGAATTGGTAGCAGTTCCACTGGCCTCACAAGCCAGGTTACTTAATTCTTAATTGCAACCAAGAGTAACATTTGGCCCCCAATCAGTGAAAACATCAGTGAAGGCCAAACCATGACCCAGATTTGTGCATCCACACAGGCATTTTGTTGGGTGTAAAACGCACTCACTAGCAGACACTCCTCTCTGAACAGCCTCCTGATCTGCTTTCCAGGAGAGTGATGACCCCTCTGGGAGTCTACCCTCTGCCTTTGAAGGGGTCGGAAAAGGAGAAGAAGAATCAGCTTCAAGAATCGGTGGTTGTTTTGGTATCAAGTTCCTATTTGCCCCTTCGGATTCCCAGGCTGATTACATGGAAAGCTGCATTTGGTTATATTTCAAAGATAATGCACACTGTTGGATGCTTTCAAAGGTCTAGTCCAACTAAAGCAAGAAGGCCAGGCACCTAGGGAAACCTTTCAGTCTCCTCGGCTGAGTGCATACCCAGAAGTATGTACCAAACATCTGGCTTTCCCACCACTGCCATACTCCACCAGCAAGGGCATGACTGTCAGTTGTTCTTCAAGATCTTTGTAGATGGAAAATAAGTTTCACAGAACATTTATCTAAAACTTGCCATTTATGAATAAAAAAATAGGTTCTTCTAAGCCAAATTTGGGTTTATTAAACAACAAAATAATAAAAAACCCCCCAGTAACATTAGCTGAAAGTTAGAAGGGATATAAAACTGAATTAAGTGTAGAGAGTATCATCTTACTAATGGAAGAAAATAAGTGCCTAGAAACATTGAGAAACAGCAAAATATGTTAAATATTTCCTTGGAAATATGGAAAATACAACTTAATTTGAATGTCTATTTAGATATTAAGGTTGTCAAAAACAATGGCTGCTTTTAACAGGAAGATAAATCGTGCTTAGGCATAATTGCAATCAGACTGTCCATAGACACAAACAGTCTTCTAGATGTCAGGACTGAGCCTGCTTTTAACTTTGTGTTTACCACTTTTCGTCTTTTTTATCCTTCTTTTACTCACTAGTTTGTGCCCTAGAATATCCTCCCCAGTTACTGAGAGGTTCTGACAGGGGATCTTTACAGAAGCTGTCAAACTTCATGATTTGGTCAGCGATAGTGAATGCTTTCTTTAATCTTGTGCCATCAAAAAGAAAGATACTACCATGTCCTATGTTAGCAGCAAAGAAATGTCTGCCCAGGTTAAATGTGATTGCTGCCATCAAATTTCAGTAAACCACTTCTATCTTTTTTTTCTGTAATTTTCCTCAGTGTGCACAATATATTCATATGACTCGCCAATGAATTCAGAATGTCACTTTTAATTAAGAATACTGTTGTACTGATGAGCATCTGAAGAAGTATGGCTATTTTTTAAACAAAGAAGCAAAGAACCAAGCAATTCACAGTGTATTTCCTTTTAGGGATTTACTAATTAATTAATTAATTAATTTTAGAGCCAAATCTTCCCTACTCAGTCTTGTCGTATATAGCCTAGCATAGAAGTAAAATCAGACTTAGAACCCAAATCAGATTCTCTTGTCTGCTCAGTCATCTCACAAACTTCAATATTTCTAGCTATTTTGGCAATTGATAAAGTCTTCTTAGCTGGGGCTTCTGTGGGATCTGTCCTAGTTCTGTGCAACTGATTAACTCTGAAATTAATAAAGTTCTTTGAACAGGTTTCCAGTTACTTTCTAATTGTACATGGATATGATTGTGCTTACCAAATAAAACACGTTTCCATATATTTGCTCTGTGAATTAAAGTAGCCTTCCAGCATCCAACTTTCCCTTATTCTGTGTTTTTACATAAGCTTGTTAAGAGTATACATTACAATTCTCTTTTAATAAGACCAACATTTTTGTCACTAAGATCATTAAATGCTCAGGTAATGATGGGGTTTGCCACAGAACATCTCTTGCTGCATAAAATTAAAACAATTCAATCTTTTTGACTGACTTCCAGAAAAAAAAAAAAAGAAAAAGGTACATTTGCAGAAAGGAGCAGTTGTGTTGAGTTTGCCAGTGGTGCCACAGGTAGCTGTCATTTGAAAGAACAGATACCATGCGTGTAAAAGATGTGGCTTTTCCCTCCACAGGTGATTGGGTTTGTCCTGGGAATCAGATTCTTTAAAAATCAAAATCCAGTTGGATACTCCTTTTCAGCCAGTGTTAAACAACCAGATTACAAAATAACTCTTGTTCCTGATTCCAGTCAGCCAAATTCTGCTTAGCCGCAGATGAGGGGGTGGTGTGCAGGCAGCTGGAACCACAAAATTAAGCTTTAATGAAGCCAGAGTGTAAATAATCCCTTCATTCTCCAATGGCAAATTAAAGTTGGAAAATTAGTATTTATTATGGATTTCTTAGAATGAAGAACCAGTGTTTATACCTGTACTGTAGTTACGAGCTCCAGTGAGTTTGTGAGAGATTTAGACAGAGACTGTGTGGTAATTGATCCCAGGCATTTCAGGATATCCTGTTTTTTCTTCCAGTTCCGTTGTCGTCTTTAAAGACTACAATGGAAATCAAAGGCACAGCACCAGCAATACTATACCACAATGCAGAATAGGTAGAGACTAACCTGTGAGCTTCTAACTAACAAAGGTGACCACTTATTCACAAAAATAGTTGTACAAGTTGGGAGGGAGGGAGCATTTGTATGAGGTTTTGCTCATTAGTTTCACCCTCAGGAGGGATTTCTCAGGATGGCAGGACTGGGTTACACATAATGACTTCAGGAGTCCCATCACAACATAGCACTTATCATGGCAGGAAAGGGTATGATACAGAGTAGCTTGGAGACAATAAGGGGAAAAAAAGTCCTTTCTAGATAACCTTTGTCATTAGCTCCTATTTGACACAACATGTGGATCTTTCAGAAAAAGTCCTGATGTTGCATACCCCTGGATGTACTCATTTCATTTTCTTTTCAGGATGAAACAGATTTATTTCTTAATTTCATGCCAACATATGTTACATCTAATCCTGTTTCTCTCCTTTTGCCCTTATTCATGTGCCACTCTTCCTCTGCTTCTAAGTAGCCACCTTTTGGTACGTAAGTGCCATCCTTCATCCAGGGTGGTGCAAGAGCTGCTCACCTCCAGCCACAGTCTGGGCACTGCAAGAAGGATGGGCTCAGTGCACTGGACTGTCTTCAACTCCCTCCATCTCTGTATTGGGTCGGGGAGTCAGAAAGAAATCCCCATATTAGGTTGTAACAGGAGTTCCCAGTACCAAAGCACGTAAATATGCTTCTTAACTCTGACAAATATGCAAGGTAGCAACCGATGAGCATGTGAACATGTGAATGCCCTTGGTGCAGAAAGTAAGCGGGAGAGACAGAAAGGCATCTCTCGCATAAGGCTGCTTGTCTCTGGCTCAAGCAATGTTTTGTCTATGCTTCTTATGAATGCTGGAACTTAGAAAAAACGGTAAAAGCAAACTGTTTGGTGGATTGCTTTGAATACTGCAGGCTACATCAAGGTTCAAGGTAGAGATGTTTGAGAGCTTTCCCCTGCAAACCCAGTTCCCTGGTCTGGATACTATTGGAGCCAGATGTGAGTCCTGGTTTTCTGCCCATTGAAACCAGGGGACATGGAGAGACACGGGGCTGGGGCACACCTGCATTTCCGTGTGTCCCCCAGGCTGGAGGCTCAGACACATTGCTGCCTCCAGAAGCATGGGCACAGCCGTATCACGCAAGCCTCTCCTTCCAAAAGCACTGCAGAAAACATCTTACTATCAGGTTGCTGATGCTCACACCATATTCTTCCTCCTCCTTTTGCATAATTAAGCATTTGTGGTGATCCAACTGCTATTACTTACCCTGCAGTGTAGGTACCATAGTATCTAAAATACATGAGTGAGTTCTTGCCCTTTCTGTTGAAGCTCCCTTGCAGTAAGAAGCTCTGAAATAGTAGCATGCTCCACAAAGCGAGAGAAGATAACTAACTGTCACAACCTGTGCATCTTACTTTTAATTACAATTTAATTTAAAAAATTAATTAAAAATAATTTTGTTTTGCAATCAGAAATCAACCGCTGTGAAAATATCGCTTACATGCAGTTTCAATTAAAAGGCCATCTACTTGTGAATCCATGTCAAATCAAGGAGCTTCAAACTCATCATAACAATGCTCAGCATTTTCTGGTTTCCCAAGCGTTGTGCAACCACTCACTAATTAATCCTCGTAACAATGAGAAACAGAAAGGTTAGATTTATTTGGGGCTGTAGAATGAATCAGATGGCAGAGCTGGGAGTAGGATTTCTGGGGAAGGCATTCGTAACCTTGTGCTCAATTCATAGTTTCTGTTAACTTTCCACATATAATTTATTTGCTAATTTTGCTCCCAATTATTTTTCTCCACCTCAATAATTACATTTAGCTGACATAGTGCCTGCAATGTAGTCGACACTTTCCAGACATACAACCAAGAAAAATTATTTTTACAAGCCTGGCCTATAAAAATACATGGCATGTCTGAGAGCACTTTGAATTAGTGATGCTGGGAGATTTTAAACATTGGTATGTGCAGCGTATTCAGTATAACTATGTAGATTGGTAACAACAAAGTTTCTTTTTTTTCTCTTGCTTGGTGTGATTGTAACTTTTGCTTTGTTCCATCACTGAGGGCAGCATGCGCAAAGCTATTAACGGAGTTTCTCTGACCATGGAAGTCCTTAAAATTATATGTTTTTCTCCCTTTCAGAGTCTGATCCTAGATGCATTGAATCATAGATTTCTACTTGTGTAAAAGTAAAGTTAAAACAATCAACAGCTTCTGGTAATGAAAGTAAGAAGGGGATTTAAGTCAACTGGTTTTGTATCTGTTATTCTGTGATCCCTAGGAACAGTAAGGCCCATTCAAAGCTAAACCCACGTTTGTTTTTTTCCTCTTTATGAGAAATCTGTATTTATAAATGCATACTATATATAAACACTATGCACATATGCATTTATGCTATATATTTATATTTAAATACTTCCAGATGTTTATATATTTTAAGAGGCAAATATAGAAAGTACTTCACAAAAACATCAGAAGTTAACTTGCTGCATCTCTCTAATCCTGCTGTCAGGTTGTGTCTGCAGCATCTGTTCTCTCCTGCCATCATGCGGATGCTACTGAAGTGCAGAAATACAGTTAGAGGCAGATCCCCCGAGCCTCCTGAGTAACTTGGGCAAACTGGTGTAGCTACCTTTTCACCTCAAAACTGTCCAGCAAGATGCATGAAATCCATAACGCTTCTCCATACCTTCAGCTCTTTTTCTATCTAAAGGTAAAATGCATGTTCATAAAATAAAATAAAAGTAAATTAAAGTAAAATAAAAAAAAATACACAGACACCCGGTCACTTTCCTGCAGAGGTGTTTTATTGGAATACAACATTCTTTGGGATGATTGTGATATTCTGGCTGTTTATTCTAAGGAAGCCCAGGAGCTAAACCCTGGTCTCTGCTTGTTCTCAGGACCATCCACATCTCCAGAGCTGCTCCTTTTTCACAGGCCACCAGACACTAAGGGGCTGTTATACAGATGTGCTCTAAATATGCTCCTTTCACGTTAGTGTATTTTATCCTGTGTCCCTGTGATTATGCTACCGACAAAATATATCGAATGTAGGATGTATACAATACAGCTACTTCAAGTAAAGGCTCTCTTGACTTTACAACTAGTTAAACAAAGAATTATTCATCTAGCTCCTGACTCAAAGATGTTCTGCAAGTTCTTACTCCTCTAGCAAAGGCCTAAAAGGGATAATAAAATTTTATCAATGATTTATTAATCACAAAATTATTTAAAAGTCGCCATCTCCCCAGAACTCCTGTATAACGGCATTCAAGTATCTATAGTTTTCCCCATAATTAGCAGGAAACAAAACTGATACATCTTTTGGATAATGCTGAAGGAGTGTTAATGTACTACATGGTAGCTTTTAAATACTGCATTTGAAGAGTCAGTGTGTGGGGATTTCACCCTTGCATAAACACTTGTATTCTGGGTAAGTGCATATTTTGTCTTTCTATTGAAAATAACAAAAGAGGGAAAAGTAAACTTCTGTCTTTTCATTAAACAAGGGATAAAATAATGCCTTAGAAGTAAGCTACAGAAGTGTGGGGTTTTTTTCCCTGAGTGTACCCTAAATTTGTAAATAGTTAATATTTTCTTTAACACCAGTTAATCTATAAATATCTTTTTGACCTCTGGATAACAGCAGTCTTAATACATCTGTATGTCAAACACTGCAAGTTTTACTTTGATTCACCCACTTTAAGATAAGCCAGACAGCTGTTTTTTCTCATAGCTTCCCACAGAACTAAAAGTTCTGCATAGTTACAAAGCCAGGAATGACACCAGAATCACAGAGAGATGTGTGCATTACTCAGGACTAAATGGCTTCTGCTTACTTGCTTCAGCCAAGTATAAACCATGAAAAAGTACACCAACTTAGCTTCTAAAAGCAAATGTCTTGTCAGTGTTTCACCCTAATAGTAAACGCTCCATCTTCAGATTTTTCCTCCTTCACTGAGTGTCTGAAGTAAATAGTAAAAATTGTGCAACTTTTATTCAGGGTGGTAAATACATTTTGAATTAATAACTCTCTCCATTACAGAGACTGCTTTCCACGACCTGCATTGTTCAATATAATCAATGCATATTTTAGTGCTAAATAATTTGCTGCAAAATTCTCACAGTATATGGCAGAGCTCTCTAACTATTATTACATATCTGCAAGCACTTTGCAAACATTAACAAGTTAACGTTAACTTTATAACCATGTTAGCATTTTAACAGCCCTTAAAATTACACAGGTAAGTGATCACTGTCTTATAGTGATTAAGGACAAGAAGACTCTTGGAAGCTTATGCACTTCCAATCTGGGCATTGCAGTGCCTAAAAACTCGGTGTCTGGAGTCAGAGGGTAACTTAAGAGAGCCAAAGGCCGCTCTGTACAGTCAAGGGGAAGAGTCAAGCCCTTCCAAAGGCCAGTGTTCAGCAACTGAAAAGAATAAGGCTCCTCTAAGAGGTGTTCCAGGAAAACTGCCTAGAGCTACAAAATAGGAAATGCTTGAAACAAATCAGAGGGAAAATAGTACAGAGGGGGTAAAGGTTGTGTTAATTGGGAAACATAGCTAGGAAATAATTTGGCCTCTGGAAGGTCTACATAGATGTAACAATCACAGAATCAGAGAATCATAGAATGGTTTGGGTTGGAAGGGACCTTAAAGATCATCGAGTTCCAACCTCCCTGCCATAAGCAGACCGGCAGACCAGAAGCAGACCTTCCACTAGACCAGGCTGCTCAAAGCCCCATGATCTTGAACACTTCCAGGGATGGGGCATCCACAACTTCTCTGGGTAACCTGTTCCAGTGTCTCACCACTCTCACAGCAAAGAAATTCTTCCTCATATCTAATCTAAATCTACCCAGAAGTAGGAATTGCTTTGGACAAAGCAAGAATGGTTGGTTAGAACATGATCATGTCCTGTGATATCTTAATTTGTGTGATCAGGAAGTTTCAGGAAGACTTTCATTAGAGCACATAATTTTGAAAAGATATTATCAAAGCTCTAAAAGCTTTGTAAACTCATCAAGATGTAAATGATGTTAGAAATACAGCAAAATGCAAACGAAAACCAAAAGCAAAACTATTCCCTGCGCAATATATGCAAACACATACATGAAACTGTTTAGATTAAAAATAGGGGTTGTTTGTTTTAGAGCTTTCACCAAACTGGTAAATTTTACCAGATTTTTGTCACATTGTTCTGTCAAATAGTTGGAATGCTTAAGAAGAATGGCAACCACTGCCAAGGTTTGCTTAGCAAAAAACGATTTGCCTATTTTAGCAGTAAGTAGTGCTCAGTCTACAATGTTTTCTAAGCACAGTTGTGACTTCCTTTACTCTTGGTTTGGGGAGAGACAAATGAAGAAATATTAATAAGGGTTAATTAGTCCATCTGTAATCTCAGCAGACTCTAAAGCTCCATAGGAAACCAGAAGCAGCCTCATGGGGAGAGAACACTTGGGGTCTTCTCACTGCCTGCATCTTAGCTCATACATTTTACATACAATTAGCATTATATAAAAAATACGGTGACTAAGAAACACAAAAATAACCATTGCAAGAAGGACTATAAGGCCAAACATTCCCTCAAAAGGAGGCTAGAGTCAGTTCACTCATTTTTCTCCTTTTACTGCACATTTTTTGTGTTTGAGGTTACACCATGGCTCAATTTCAAGGGGAAAGTTGTCCTGTGAACCCTGTTCCATAACCTGGTGATTTGGGTAGGTTCCTGTAATCCCCACCACATGGAAAACCCTGGCATTTCAGCTTGCTTTGTTGGTCTGTGGCACTGCGAACCCACAAGGTCATTATTAAAAGGCAGGCAGAGGTGTCTCCTCTGCACCTCTTGTGGAGAGAAATCAGCAGCACCTTTCATGTGTTGCACCAGATTCAGGCACCCTGCTGTGTATAACAATGCTATGAGTAAGACTTGGAGACCCGATCTTTGATGGAAAAATGTAGACATCTCCCAACTGGAATCACAGCAGGGTTTTAGCTGTGAGTGAGGCACCTATTTGCCCAGAGGACAATTTCTGCAATTACTGACATGTCTGACTGCAGTCCAAAACAGACAAGAACTGCTGTGGGCATCCTCTTTTGTTCCCACCTTAAGTGATTTGTCCTTGTCCGTAGGAGTTAATGTTGTGTTTGGCTGGCTCCTGTATTTCATTAACCTCCTTTGCTTACCAGGCTCGATACCCTCTTCATTTTTCTTACTTAAGTTTAGTTTTCCATGATGTCAACAGATTGCAGGGAAGCAGCTCTGCTCGTGTCCTCATTCCAGGACCGAATAAATAAGTGAAACTTGCTAATGTTATTACATTATTATTATTTCTCAAGTTCCCAGAGCTATGGGAACTTCTGACAGCTCATGCAGAGCGCAAGACTGTTGGTAGTTATCTTTCAATAAAATACACTAATGAGAAAATTTCTCATCAGATCTCAACAAGTGTGTTTTGTTCCTTATAATGTAATGTTGACATATTTGTGAGCTGCTGTTCTGGGCCTGGATGTCAAAGCATATTAGATTTGTACATTGTATTCATGAATTTGGTTGGTAAAAATAAATTAACGCTTACCTTCTATGGTTCCAGTTGTTGATTAAGTATTTTCAGTTCCACTGATGGGATATCTACAAGAAAACATTTGGAAAAATATTGCCATAGATCAGCTGAGGTCATCTCCCTTATCTGAAATCAGGTGTCTTGAAATCCAGTGCAATTCAAAAGCGTATTTGAAAACTGACCAAGTTCATCTATGGGATCCTGTCCTAACTTTTCTTTAATTTATTAAATACCTGGAAAAGCAATTACTTTAGTCATATCACTAACTATACAGATTAAAAAAGGATTTAGTCCAAGTTTAAACTGGCAACTGTGAATGTTTGAGCCCTCAGACATAAACTTCATGTAAGAATCTTCATGTCTTTTCACCCTGGGCAGTAACCCTGAAGGGACTGGGCGTGCAGTGCTTATCTTAAGCCTATTGATAATGTACATACAACCCTTCACAAATACAAAGAGGACATAGCATGTTGTCAGACATGTAAATGGCAACCAAAGGCGAGATCTACTCTGGCTGACAGTAATGAACTCTGACGGTGAAGCAGTAGTTATTTCTGTCCTAAATGACAAACTGCCATGTCCTATTATCTAGAAGCTTTAAGGCCTGACACACTCTATTTCACCTAATGAAAACAGTTTAAAATGAAAAGACAAGTTAACATATGCCAATAGGGATGGATATGGAGCTGTATTTCCCCAGGTAGCGGAGAACTAAATACCAGTGATTTTTCTAACCATGGCAATGTTTGTTGGTTCATTTTATTTCAAGGTGTGCTTAAACTTCAAACAAGGACTTGAAATACCATCCTAGCATCACCTCAGCTGGCCACTTTTCCCAGGAGAAGATAGCAAAAGGCTGAAGTTATCACAAGTAATTACCCCTAGCAGAGCAGACATTTTACCAAAAGAGTGACAACCACCATTTATAGTCAAAAAGAAGAGACAGTGAAAGCTAACACCTTTTTGCTTCTTCCTCTGTTAGGAATGGTTGGTTGTAAAGTAGTTCAGACTAGCAACGTCCCTGTAGATGAACCTCACAGTACAAGGCAGTTAACCTTTCCTAAGGGTAATTCCATTTAGCATTTAGCTCTGAATCAGCCTTTTGCCTCTTGTCTAATATTTTGCATTTTCAGTGCTGTAAGGCGATGACTGCATTTTTGCTTTGGTCTTATGCAGTGTTTGAGGATTCCGACAATCCACAATTAGGATTCCGACAGCAATCATCGCTACCACCACTGCATACCTAGACATTCAAAGTCCCCTTTCCAGGGGTTCTCTGTCAGACTAATATTTCCAAACTTCAGCACACAGGCAAGGGTTTGGGCCAGAGACCTAATTCAACACAGTGTAATCACAAACCACAGGAGAACAGAGTGTCCTGGGAAGACTATGTGCCTTGGTTCATCTTTAAACTCACACATTTAATGGAATTTGATCTTCCCAGACATTTTGAAATTCGTTAAAATGAAAAATACTTCTTTTTGGTTCCTGGAAGTAATTAATTCACTTATACTTAAAATAAAACATTAATATTGTAGTAACTGTAACTGTCAAAAATGACAGACTCATTAGAAAGGCTTAGGAAATACGGGGCTGTGTTTCTGAAAGGCAGCTGAGGAGCTGCAGAGAATTAACTATGCTGGAGACATTAAGTTCTTTCATACCACACTAGCAAGGACCAAGGACCCTGAAGTGTGGTTTAATGATAGGATTAAGGCTTTACAAAGCTTCACCATTTCATTTTCAAAATTGCCTAAGCATTCATTTGGGCAAGAGAATATGACTTGGTTACACAGAGGCGAAGTAGTGCCACCCGTGCCAACAAAAACAAAAGATTTTTTGCATGCATACTGCAAGTGAGTGAAATGTCAGGCACTAGATGGGCAGCCTTCAGGCAGATGACCAAAATTAAATGCACAAGGGTGAGAAGGTATTAAATTCTGCTGGTGGCTTTGAGCTGCAGGCAGAAATAAAAAACATTCGGTTCAGCTCTTTGTGGTACAGCCCATCTTTTATTAGGCAGCCACAATGAAGTTGCAAAAAAAAAATTTATGCAGAAGCAAAGAAAAAAAGCTGCCACACACTGTAGCAAAAGATTAATCACACTATTCACACTAAACCTCCAACTCGGTAATAATTCAATTAATTTCATCAAATCTTTTAGTAGTATGAATATAACCCAGCTGAGAACCTATATGCAGCAATGCATCATGGTAGACCACCCAAAATATAAATTTACCACTTTGAATACAAGAAAAGATTCCTCTAAACCTTTTCTTCTGGGTCTCTCTGTATCAGAAAGAACAAAATGGGAGTCCACAAAAGTGCAGGTCCTGAAAATGGGATGAACAAGATGGGCCAGGAATACTGGATGGCCAAAAACCAAGTCCTTGTGCCAGGATATAAGTCTTCAACATAGGTTGTTGGGGTTTTTTTCCTTTATCTATAAAGGAAGGGGTAAATTCTGTCTATCCAGGTTGCAGTTTCCAGAAAGTCTTCAAATGATTTTGAAAGGAGTCTATTACTTCAGCTTTGCCTTTTGCAAGCTCTACACACAATCATACATAAACATAAGGTTTCCGTACTGGGACACAAAAGTATCGCTCCATCTTCCTATGCCCTATGTGCTCCTTGATTCCTTTAAAAAGATACTGAATTTTCAATTTTGCATTTTTAAGAAAAAAGTAGTTTGTTTCACCTTTTAGGTACCAGTGTCTTTGTCTCTGTATACAGTATTTCTGTTTCTATCTATAGATATTCTGGCCTAGAACAAATTTGGCAGCAATACTACAGAGACAGTGTTAAAGTATTAGCACGCTAAAGTACAATATACATCCTTCACACATGTCACAACATCTGAATTTGTAGCTCTTAGACTCTGCTTGTTTGAGTTTACTTCCAGTGCCTGGATTTGTATATACTTTGCTGGAGGGACACAATAATACAGCAGTTCTGAATCTGAAAATAGCTTTACTAGATGTTTTTATTGGATTTTTCACATAAAGTAACTAGGATTCTCTATTGCATAACTCCAATATTTGCATTTTCTAGCTGAATATTAACTGAGTAGTTCATCACCCTAAAATTGCAATACATGTGCACTAATAGTGAAGAATTAAAAAAATGAAAATAGCTTCTAACTGCATTATTTATCTGAAAGATAAGCCCAAGTCACAACATTCATATCCAGATCTCAATTTCCCTCTTTCTCAGGTGATGCAGATATACTGCTGGCTTTCAACTTGCATCCCATTTAAATAGCCTTTTCATTCGTGTGTTTATTGCTTGTTTATCTTTAACAAGACAAAATAAACATCTAGGATTCAAGTGACTTTTTTTGGTAGGGATTCATTAAAGAAGAAAAAAAGAACAAATTTTTCTCAGATGCAGAGAGGCTGAGCTGATGAGCAGGTGTTTCGAATGTACACAGAGCAATTCACTTGCTGTCAGTGTGTTTAAAGCTCGCCGTTCCCACCCTGGAGAAGCCAGACAGCGCTGTGCTCCTCAGCTTGTAAACTCTGGTTGCTGATGTGATGGGAAACAGTGAATGTTCTGCTTACATATTTAGACTCTTCATCCCAAGAGGTCCTACTAGATCCCAGGCTCTGGGACAAATCCAGGCTCTTTTTTTCATGCCCCATGTATTCCAGAACAATAATTCAAGACATAACGCATTTACCCACTCAAAGCCCAGAATAAAGCTGTTTCCTTCCTGAGCAACAGGGTCAGCCCTTTTGGTCTTCATCAACAAAAGTCACAGGGCTCACTGAGAACCAGGAGGGAATAAATGCAGGATTGGAACATACATGTTATTATTTTTTTGTATGTTGCTTTCACCAGTTTGTTTAT
Source organism: Numenius arquata (assembly GCF_964106895.1). Lineage (NCBI taxonomy): Eukaryota > Metazoa > Chordata > Aves > Charadriiformes > Scolopacidae > Numenius > Numenius arquata. The sequence continues at coordinate 34,377,566 of NC_133587.1, read as the reverse complement.
AAGGCTTCTGTCTTCTCAGATTATATGTAAATATAGGTAATGGTATAATAATTGCTAAAAAATTATATATAATAGATTGTCTAGAATCTAATAGAATCATAGAATAGTTAGAGTTGAAAGAGACCTTAAAGATCATCGAGTTCCAACCCCCGTGCCATGGGCAGGGACACCTCCCACTAGAGCAGGTTGCTCAAAGCCCCATCCAGCCTGGCCCTGAATACCTCCAGGGATGGGGCATCCACAGCTTCCCTAGGTAACCTGTTCCAGTGTCTCACCTTTTAAAGAACACAGAGGATTTGTCACACCAGCCATAAAGAGAAATCAATGACTGTTTCTCAAAACTACAAGTTTATTCTCCTATGAGTTGAGCATTGGTGAAAATCTTTACAACAGTTATTAATCTGTTCTTGTCACTTTTCCTGTCTAAAAATATCTGGTGCTTCTTGCCTGCACATACAGGACCAAAACCTTATGAATTTATTCTGAATGTACAAAGCCCAAAATCTGGGGGTTGGCACAACGTCAGCGTAAGGAGGACACACACATACCCTTGCAAAGGCCTTAATAGTTCAGCTGGGAGCTTACAAGGTTTTCATATACTCATGCTCGAGGAATGCAACTCCCCATGAATTCAGTTGTGGGTCGGATTTGTCTTTTGAGACTAAAGCTCTCACTAATATGTTGGGAGCGTATGCATTCAAAGAGGGTGTCTGACCATGATGAATGCCACTACTGCATGCTGAGAACTCCTGCTGCGCATTTCAGTTACATGAATCTTGCAGGTATTTTTCCTGCTATAAATCCTCCCCAATTTTATGAAAACCTGCCACATAGATGGTCACATTTTTAAAAGTTTTCTGAACTTTGAAAGATTTTGCGGCTTTGAAAAAGATTCCTTGGATAACATTCTGGCCTCACTGATGTTAATGGGAGTTTTGTCATTTACTTTAGCAAGGCCAGAACTTCAAGCCTAATAAGTGAAGGGGATATCTGCAAAAGGAGAAGGTATTTAACCAGCAACTGCTTAGAACTTGCAGTGATCTAGTTATCTTAGCGCTCATGTTAATGTGGCTACAGCTTAAATCTGCAGTATCCAGATATCTACTTGCAAGCACTTGGTTCATGCAACGCTACTTTCTATTTTCACTAGTAAAACCATATCCAATTGTAACTCACTATGCTTTGTGAATTTTCTGTGAATTGTAGCAAGTAAAAAAGAAAAAAAATCTTGACCCATAGATTTTACTTTTTCTGAACCAAGTGGCACTAAGAATTACTCTGTTTTCCCAAACACAGTTGCAGAGTTTCTTCAGCAGAGGAGGATACAATTTCCCACAAGGAAAACACAATGTTTTGAGCACTGTGTGAAAACCTGAGGACTGTCCTTACCCTTTGGTTCTCCCAGTGTACACTCCCACTTGCCCTCTTCACCATGTCTGAGTCCTAGAAAAATTACAAGTCAGTGAAGGCGATGGTTTGCTGCTTGAAGAATTCATCAGGGAGACAGGGGCTGTGTCCTAACAGTTAACAATGAAAATGCCTTATCAGATTTGCCATGAAATTCAGTGGTAATGTACATAATGGGCCCTTGCAGCGTGGTCTTCATGCTGCTTCTGGGGCTTTGACCAAGTGTTCTCCATAGCCAAGATTTGTGTTGCAAAAAGCTGTTGAATAAAAAGTCAACCATGTTTTTATTTTATGAGGCAAATCAGCAAGTGCTCCCTTCATACAAGCCCGACACTCCGGAACCCTAGATACAGAGCATGTTGTGTTCTTAGGGCTGGTTTGGCTTCAAGGTTACAGAAACATTTCTTTAAATGTAATGTGGATATCTGTAAGCATTAAACCAAAGAAACAACTTGTCTGTGTCATAGCAATGCTTGTTCAAAGTTTGGAGTTAGCTGGATATTTTGCCTCAAGGCTCTAAAAATTCTAAAAAATAGAGCACTTAGAAATAGTGTAGGTGCTTCATATTCCCAATTACTGTTTGTTGTTTTCCCAAACTCCCCCTGAAACAAACCCCCTCCACCACACCATCTTTCAAAGAGTGTGGAAATTAAGTTAATGTCAGCTACATACCTCGTAATACCACTACCAGGAAATTGGGATTGCACATTTTCAGGGAAAGTAAGATTCAGCACATATCTTTCATTCTTTTTTTTCCCCTTTTCTCCATGGAAAATATTCTCACCTTGGCTGCAAATTTAGGTAAAGTTTCAGTCTGTGAGAGGAAAATGATGTGGTTTTCTTTTTTTTCCTTTTTTTTTTTCCTTCTTTTTCTATCCTATTCTCTTTCTGTTTGGGTTACTTTTAATCCTTCTTGGAAACCTGATACAACTTTAATTTTCTACATTTTTGCACTTGATTCAAAGATCTGACTGTGATAAACAACCACAATGAAGCTCCTAGGAAAGTCTGGCGGTACCAACCCTGCCTCTGTTGGAGAGCAGATTACAAAAAGATTATAAATGCTTTCTCCTTACCACCCCAGCTCCAACAAGAGGAAAAAAAGAGAATTATGAAAAAAATGTTGACTCCCTCTGAACAGCTGATAGCCTCACTTGGTATTTCTATGCTTAAGATTTGTTATGTTATTTAAGTGCCATTATTGCTTTTACACAATTCTTCATTTGAAAAGGGCTTTATGAAAAATTCAACTTAGCTAATCAGCATAGCTAGCTTAGTGGTTTCCCACAAAAACCAGGCAGACACAGGTAAAAAAGGTGAACAGAAATTATGTTATTTATTTTTGTGATTAACTAGTGACCTGTGATACATAGGAAACGTTCACAACAAGCTGAGACATCATTGACAGGATAAGGAAAAACTAAATGCAATTAAATGATATTCCAGTGCTCACAATGGAAACATTGCACACTATTTACAGCTTGTGTTAGGATTTCAGACCTCAGCATGACAGAAGAGTGATTCCAATGCCAAGCTCTTTTAAAATTGTGATACACACTTGGACTTAAAAAGATGCGAATTTTGATTCAGATTCAGTTCTCACCAAAAGGTGTGGGCTTTGAGCCCATCATTTACAGGTATTTCTAGCATCCTCTTACCTGAATCTTAACAAAATTAAATAGATTCCCAAGTCCTTTGTGAAGCACAGAACATTTCATGTGATCAATATAGAGAGCTAACAGGCGGTGCACACAACCACAAAGAAATCTCCAGGGAGTGGTGGGAGCCCACTGCTATCAGAAATCAGGCTTCCACTTTCCAACACCTTAGAGGAAGTCACAGAGAAGCTGGAGGTACTCTCTTCTCTGGGATGCACGGTAGCAGGACAACAAGTACACGTTGTTCCAGGGAAAATTTCATGAGAATTTAAGAAAAAAAAAATTCATCCTGAGGAGAGTTAAACACTGCAATAGGCAGCTCAGAGAAGTGGTGGAGTCTCCTTAGCTGGAAAAATTCCTTAGCTAGACGGTGCTCTGGAAAACATAATCTAAGGCCCAGCTTTTGGGTGGAGATTAGACTGGATGATCTCCAGAGGTCCCTTCCAACCTGTGCTTTTCTGTAATTCTGTCCCATAACTCACTCACTCCTGTTACTTTCTAAAATGTGTTGGCCATGCTTAAGAAACATTAAGTTGTGCAAAGTGGATGTTCACTTAATATATGAAAATATCATAGAATCATAGAATCATAGAATGGTTAGAGTTGGAAGGGACCTTAAAGATCATCGAGTTCCAACCCCCCTGCTATGGGCAGGGACACCTCCCACTAGAGCAGGTTGCTCACAGCCCCATCCAGCCTGGCCTTAAACACTTCCAGGGATGAGGCATCCACAGCTTCCCTGGGCAACCTGTTCCAGTGCTTCACCACCCTCACAGTAAAGAATTTCTTCCTCATATCTAATCTAAATCTCCCCTCTTCCAATTTAAAACCATTACCCCTTGTCCTGTCACTACATTTCCTGACAAAGAGTCCCTCTCTGGCTCTCTTATGTGAGAAATAAGAGGATTAAGTTATGTTTGTGGGATTCAGACAATAAATATTGCTTGAAAGTCAAGCAAAGGTGTTCAGATGGGGTGAAAGTCTAGAGACACTGGTCACTGTCTGTCCCAGTTAGCTGAGGATGCCTGGGCACATACTCCAAGAGGTATAGACCAGCCTGTATCTGTGCTAGCAAACTGTCCTTGTCTCCAAAAGAAATGCCTGCAAGGAAATGCTTATTTGAGCTGGTCCCTGGCCCTTATTCCACTGTATGTGAGCCAGCAACAAAACAGTGCACGTATAAGCCACAATTAGCACAAAATATTTATTCTTTCCACTACAAAAGCACAATCTCACTTTAAAAACAAATAAAAAAATAAAAAATACTTAGCTTGTGGAACAGATATGGTGAAAGTATTTTATAAATCTGTAGAAGATAAAATTCTAGATGATCAAGGTTTTGATTAGTCAAGGGAAGGGTGGGAAATCAAACAACCAGAAAGCTCTTGCTGTCTCAAAGAAGATAAATTGTTTGCATGAGTACATTCAGTGGATCTATGCTACCAGTTTGGCTCACAACACTTTTTTCCCTGGGCCCTGGCTCATTGACAAAATCACTATACAGCACATTTCCTTGTTTACTGGCAGGCTCCTCTCAGGCATCTGGTTATCAAGCTTTCCTTGAGAGGAAACCTGTGTATGGGTGGCAAAGGAGCCTGCTCTGTGGTCCAGAGAGAGCATATTCACACATGACCACCACGTGCCTCTGACACTGCCACAAAGGTCCTGCTGTTCCTGATGTACAGTTGCTTCAGTGAGCTACAGACACAGGGACCTGGCGCCAGCCAGAAGATGGCACAGCAGCTTAGCACTATCGAATGTGATTGCGGCACAAAACCATTTAAATGCCACACAAAATTCAAGAGATTAAAACCAGGCCTTTATGAAGGCCAGGGTTGCCAAATGAGGATGTGGTGTACCCTAAGTCATGGTTGTACCTCGTGCCATACCACTCCCTGGCTTCCAAAGCTGATGTCGTGGCAAGGCTGGCATTCCAGGGTGAGCAGTCTCGGGAGATTTCAACCTTCCCAACCTTCAAAACTTTCAGAAGATCTAGCGGAGGGTCTATCTTTCAGGGTTTCACCATTGTCCCCTTTAACACAGCGGGACAGCTCAGATGGACCACCACCATCCTACTCCCAGCATTCTCCAGCTCAGGGGATTGCCTCACTCTGCCTACATTTGGCTGAGGACCCACAGGGAAAAAAGAGTGAGTATTCAAGCTGTGCTTAAAGGACAGTGTGAGACAGACAGACAAATGATCCCCAAAAAGGTATGGTAACCTGGGGTGGGAAGAGGTTTCCAGAATCAGCCTGACCCATCCACAGCAATACACAGGCAAAGAAGAGGACTCTCTTCACATACCAGAGTCCCTTGTGCTGTTTAATGGCATCTGTGCGCTGTGCCACAGCTTTGGCCTCCGCAAGAACACCGCTCTGTGTGAGCCCCCCGTGTCTCGATCTATCAGGGGAGCATGTGTAGGTCTTCCCTACTATCCTCCCTTCACAGGACAAATGGCCCAGCACTGTCTGCAAGCTGGCAGCAGAGGGGATGGGGAAATAAACCTTTCCCCTATTTTCATAGAAACAAGTCACAACTGGCCCGTTGGCAGTTTGTTTGGTTTCTATGGGACATCCTGCTGGAGCAGTGGTTACACAGCCCCCTGCTTTTCTGCACAACCCCCTTTGTGCACCTTTCCTGTCACTGTGCTATGGACTTCTGTGGGCTCCCATCTTCCTGTCCCCTGTGCCACCCAGCCCCAGGAAAGGTCACATGCAGCCACCAAGGTGCTGGCAGTCCAACAGGGAGGGCTGAGGACAGGAGGATCCAGGTGAGCTGTGGACACAGCCAGGTAAAGCTTGACACTCACTCAGTCACAAGGCAACTTCCAGAAACAGCAACATAGCGAAACGACCAGGTGATAGGTTGAGGCCTCTTCTTGTAGTCTCCCTCAGGTGTTTCAACAACTTCTTGCCTCCACTAGGGTCCAGCCCCCCCACCCTCCATTCATGTCACAGCAAAGGAGACACAGGTGTAATTTCCCCAAGGCAGACACTCAGGGGTGGGGAGATTAGGAGGAGAGCCCAAGGTGATTAGAGCAGCCCTGACAATACACACGGTACTGGAAACGCCACAGTGCAGATGAGCAACAGCATGTGGTGACACTTATTATTGCTTTTAAAAGTCTCTAACAGGGTGTCTGAGGCAGCAGGAGGTTCTCAAACCAGCTACTACACAGCAGAGACTGTAGAGACACACTGGTAAAGCCCTGTGTAGCGTGGGGACTTCCACACAGCACTTTTCACTTGCCCCTGCCTGCTCCATCTGCCTCTTCGATGACTCATCAGCGGGCTCAGGGTACTCAGGCAGCCTGTATCATGGCCATCCCTGCCATGGTATGAAGACACTTCTCCAGAGCTAAGAGACTTTTACTTCCACAGTGCTTCCTAAAGGTCTGGGCCAAAGAAATGAGGACTGATGTGGCAGGCTGGCTTCCTATTATGAAGTTGTGGACTTTGAATTTAATATAGGCTCCACGTACACCCAATCTTCTGGGACGATCAGCGAGACTGTACTCACGCAGGGTGTGTTGTGAGGATGGAGCGGAGCTCTGCACACCGGCCCTGACCCAGCACTAATGCCAGGTAAGGAGAGGGGTCTGCAGAGATGTCTCAGAGATAGCAGTCTGTGACCAGCCGTATCTCCAAGGATGGAGATTCCACCACTTCCCTGGGCAGCCTCTTTCAATGTTTGATAACGCTTCTGGTGAAGAAATTTTTCCTAATATCCAATCTATATCTCCCCTGGCACAACTTGAGGCCATTTCCTCTTCCTATCACCTGTTACTTGGGAGAAGAGACTAACCCCTACCTCACTACAGCCTCCTTTCAGGTAGTTGTAGAGAGCAATAAGGTCTCCCCTCAGCCTCCTCTTCTCCAGGCTGAACACTGTAATGAGACTGTTTGTCAGGGTGTGAAGGATACGTAGGTGAGTTTGGCAGTATTGTGACAATGAAAGCACTCGGTGAGCAGATGCAATGTATGTTCTTACAGTGCCATCTTGTGACACGCAATGGCAAAATTTGTGCACTCAGAACTGTCAAATATAATAGATTTATTATAACTATTTTTAAATGGGACTTATAAGCAATTTCCAATAGCATGCTACTGAAAACTAAAGCATACAGTCTGCTGATTGCTACAGGTCATTAATTACTTTTAGTTTATTCATCTGAAATTTTGAAAATCCCTGCATCACTACAATTTTGAACATTTTTCAAATTAATTAAATGGGAATAACAAAGTCACAAAGTCTTCACAAGTGTCTGTAGTCCATTTTGGACAAATGCCTTTCGTTTGCTGAAAAGGACCTTTCAGAGTGCAGCCTTTCTCAGAAAGGATCAGGCCACTACGTTCATCCGATCTCTTGGAAGTTTATTTGGACCTTCCTAGCTGCCAGTGCTTTACTTCCAGCTCTCAGATGCTACTCTGACACTCTGTGTTGTTCTGATAGTGCACTGCTGATTTAATATATTGAAATATAAAAACTTCCTCCTTCATGAAGTTGGGGGCATGAGTCTCAGACTGACTGCTTTGAAAATGAACACTAAAACCATAAACTGGCATTGACTGGAAGCCAAAAGAGGGACTATAACCCAGGGCTACTGCTCCTTCTGTGACCTAGCCATGGGAAAGGCTCTGTATCAACTTCTCAATCAAATTCAAATACCAGCAACCTGTTTCAAAATTTTCATCAAAACACTAGCAACACTGGGATTTGAGGCACTTTAGACTAAAAAATTAGAGTCAGTAGAACAGTAATGACAAAAAGCAGTTTATAAGATTACTAAAGCCAGAAAGCTATAGCTTCATGCAGACACTGACCTCCAAACTATTTTGTCATATAGGGCTCTATTGTGCATTCTGAATCAGCCAAATTACCTGCAAAGGTAAACTGATACACTCAAGAAACCAGATCCTTTCATCAGTAATCAGTATAGCTGGAGTTGTCTGTGTTATTAGAGATCTCCAGTTTGTAGCTGTTCTACAGCTGCTGCTGCCTCCTCTAAGGAACTTCTCTTAGTCCATCACCAGAGACCTAGAGGCGACAAGCAGTGAGAAAGAAATCGATGTGAAAGTGTACTGTCCCTGCCCCACAAAGTCGAGTGGAGGGAGGGTGGATTGCTAAACAGAACTGGGGGGAAGCAGCAGGGAACTGTGGTGCTCCAATACCCTTGTGATAGGTGCTGATGTAAAGCCTGGACTGATGAGGGCTGACCATCTATGCCCTGTTCACAGTCCCATGTGTAAGGCCAGTCTGGGCAGAGATCTTGTTCCCTTTCTATTTTTCAAATAGAAATTTGTTTCCTCTGTATTTCAATGATTTGGGACAGCTTTATTTTGAGACATAAAACTGCAGAAATTATAAATCTAAAGGAAGAAACAAAAAAGACTTCCACTTATCTCTGCATCTACATATGTCTGGTAATATAAATTTCAATACCCATGGTAATCTTTTTCATGTTACTGATGTTTACTTGCATGAGTAATCATAACTGTGTTTTAACTGGACTTGGGTTTGATAGAGAAAGCCCACATCTGTGCCTTAAAATTTCCAGCACATTTTATTGATATAATTAACTTGTAAAGTCATCTCTATTTTTACTGACAGTGTCCACTTTTCCCTGATGTGTCACTGATCCTCATCTAAAAAGTTATCAAAATTGTCCTCACAATTTGTATGGCACAATGGTAATTGTTTTGCCCTTACAGTATTAGACATCCAGTGCTGAAATTCAGTTTATTAACAACACCTACTTTTATTGATTTTCTCTATGGCGCCTTTTGACCAACACTCTGAAAGTTAAGCAAAGTTAATGAATTTAGTTTCACTTCTCATTTACAAAATGAAATCAAAATTCTGACCAGATTCTAGAGACTGAGAAACTGAAGCACTAATGTCCCGTCTTTACAAGAAAAAAACTTGAGTTCCCATACTGAGTTATGAGGTAAAGTTAAATAACTCAAGGTAACACTGAAGTCCAGACAGTCTGTAACCTTGACATGAGTTGGCAGGACAAAATAAACTCATAGGTACAGCTTTTACTTAATCTACTAACTGATGGGAAAAGTAAAAATAAAGTTCAACTTTCAGTTGAATTTAATTGCATCTGAGTTGATTTGACTAGGTAAAGCTGAAAATTTTTTCCCAGAAAAAGATGCAGCCAGAGTTGTTAAAAAATGACATTTGTGATGTGTTTAGTATTTACAATTCAAGTTCAAGTCACTTGATACAATAGTGTTCAGCAGCCTACAAAAGATTAGCTGAAAATATAGAATCAGAATTAGGAAGATTCTGCCCGATTTCCTGAAACCCAGCTTTTGCCTTAACCTGTGTGAAGCTGGCATTGTACTGCACCTGCTGAAAATTTTCAGCTGAGTGCTATTTAAAAAAGAAATCAATAACTGAACTGCTGATTATGAGAAAAACATGGTCCCCTCTAATCTTTGAACAGCCTATTTTCCTTCCAGTGCACATGCCATTATCTCAGTAGTGCTAATGGGATTTGGAACCACGTGTCCAGAGACGATGCCTGTCTCTGGGACCTCTCTGAGAGATACCAAGCACTTGCAATTCTCATTGACCTTAACAAGAATAAGTTTTAGGTCTTAAACATAGCCATTTATTTTATTTTTTAGCTTACATATAGAGTGTGCTGTGGCAGAAAATCTGGACTGTGAAAAAGAAAGTGGACACTTTTAAAAAGAGATCTGAGCTAGGTCTGTCCATATGCAAGTAGTCGCATTGACAAAGAGATTGCATTACCAGGCAGCGTTAGAGAAGAAAAAGAACAAAAATAAATTACATTTAAAAAGAAATAACATTCCTCTGAAAAATCATCAGTAACAAGTTTTATGCATTTTTTTAAATTTTTATTTCTTCACATTTTTGTTCGATTCATCTTTCTTTGAGTCTCATCCAGGAAGGTCTCCCTCCCACTCCCTCCGTCTGGAATATGAATCTAACTCTTTACATACTTTCTCTTCAACTTACTTTTCAACTCTGTCCCCAAAGCTCCTGAAATTTCAGTGATTAATTGAACAGAATCTGGAATAGTTCCAAGCCTACCTCGTCCTCATTGGTTTGACAATGTTCCTGTGCTCTGGTCATTAGTACTGCATGACCCTGCAGAACTAACTCAGCCATGAAGCAAGTTAATCAGTAAATGAATAGAGGTCTCGAACAGAGAAGTTTTATCCTGAGTTCACCAAAGCAATTATGTGTTAATTAATTCTCTGCCAGGGACAAAGTAAGACAAATATAGGAAGTATGATCTTCGGAGAAATAATTTTCTGAGGAGAAGGTCAAATCTTAAACTGATGTAAATTGTCATAGCTTACTTTACTTACATTGAGCCATTATGATTTATATCTTCTGAGGATCTGGCCCTATTATAAGAGGATTCACTATTTTAATTTTATTCTTAATCCTAATAACCAATGGTGAATCCATGCCAGCTGAGCCTTTCTTCAAAGAAATAATGAGTTTCCTCTGAAAACTGCTTCATGGGATTTAAATTATAAATAACAAATGTGGTATATCTCAATTTTCTACATATACATAGATGTATCTCATATTAGACAACATATAAATATATATCTAGACCGTGAATTTTTTTAATGTTCAGTTCCTTACAAACTTACACAAGTAACCTACTAAAAAGAGACAGCACTAAGATCCCCAGGAAAATGCAGACTGACTTGAAAGCAATCTTTGGATTATATATTTTCTTATATTTGAAAAATTAACTCCTATGAGCATAACTCAAGCAGAGCATAGTTCAGAGTGGTGCACATGCAAAACAACTTGCAAATCTCAAATGAAAAATACATCAAAAATCTGTTCTTGTTCCTATTTAAATCAGGAAGAAATTTATCATTGATCTAAATGGGAATCAAAGTGGGTTTTACACTGAGCAACCTCTTCATTATTTCAGAACTCAATTTTTTAAAACCTGGGATTTCCCAGTTTTCAGATGTCCCTTTTGTAACCCTTTGAGGGAATTTAATGTTCCAAGGATTCCGAAGTTTAACCAATAAAATCTGAAGGCACCGTCATCTCAAGTCACTTTGGAAAGAAGAGGCCATCTAATCTACCAGCAAACACTGGCTGTACATGTCTCGTTAGTCCTACGGCTAAGAGTCTAAATAAAAATTGTTCATTATGAGATATTTTTTGAAATAAAAGCATTTCATATGCTGACCATGCCAAAGGTGCTGCTCAGTGTGGCTGTCTAGGCATTCTACCTTCTCAAGAAGGACAATGTCAAGTCTTTGTGCTCCATTTCCATCAACACCCAGTTTCATTGCTCTTCAGTTGTGCTTTCAGTTCTGTAAACATACTTCTGTGAGAGTGAGATGAGAAAAGCATTTCATTCTGGACTCAGCTGAATTGCATAGGTGTAGCTGAAAGCATAGTGCTTCATGCCAAAACTTCATAAAGGATGTGCCTCAGGGTTTATGATTATACAAGCTTCTCAAAGTGTAACACTGAAATGTCTTCAGTGGAAAATTGATTATAATCCCTCTAAGCTAAGTCAAGTCAGACATCATATAACTCATCTATAATTATCCTATAAAATCTCTTGCTATCTTTCCATATTTTTTGCATTCCAGATAGTCAAACACAAATAAAATAGTAGTGATAGATGTGTCTTCTCAGAAGCTATTATTACTTCCAAGCCTACTGAAGTGCCCACAAAGGGGTACTTCTCAGATTCTTATCTCTGCAGAACAATGGAACTCGCATTGTTTGCAGACACAACAGACTGAACAATCGAAGGTGACACAAAAAGGTGTAAGATATGCCTGTAGGCAATCATAATTAACCATTGCTAATAGTCCTGACAATATGCCTGTTGCAATTACCTGCATTGCTGGTGACCAGCTGGTTATTTTACCTCTCCTGGTGGTATTCAACATGTAATATTTATCAAACGCTGTTCTTCATCCTTCATTTGTGATTAATCTCTTGCTGAAGGACAGCGTTAAGGAAAACAGTGTATTCTGAATCTTAAAGAACACAGAGAATGTTTTAAAAAAATTAACTATGCCAGTGCCCTGTTGCATATCTGGTTCTGCAGTTCTTTGTGCTGAGCAGGTAACTGCGCCTCCAGACAGATGAATGACTGATCGTTAAAACTACAAATACACGCTGCATGCTGCAACAAAGTGCCAGCACAGGGGAACTTTGTCAGTAGACACAAGCAGTTCTACATACAGTGGAGCTGCTTCCAGCGGCTTTTTGTAGAAATTAGATCATCTAATAAAGTAGTCTGCAGATTCGCCTCTATCCAGCCTACTATGTATTTTCACAAAACTTGTAACAACAACTTTTTTCTCTCTCTTCCCCTCTCTCACAGAAAAAAAACCAAACCTGATCATGTGCTTCCTTAGTGAACAAGGATGAAAATAAAAGCTGGAATTTGTTTTTTTAATGCAAACTAAGAGTAAAAGGGGAGAGGAAGTACCCCAAAAGGCCTTGGGAAGAAAACCACTGGAGAACAAAATAATGAAATGATAATAATATTTTAAATATAAACAAACAAAATACAAAAAAACCCTCCTAAATTAAAGTTGCATGCTAAATTAATATTTCTATGTACATACTGCATCTTTTCTCTTCACCTTTTCTGTCTCTGACCCTAAAGACAATCCTCAGGGAGGAAAAGCATGTTTCTATATATCCTTGCAGAATTCAGCACAATGTGGGCCTAATCCCTTTATGGCTTTTGAGAGTTAAAATAACACATAACTCCTAGCTGTCATAGTAGTAAAGTGAACTGAAGCCAAAGAAAAGCCAAGAATATCTACAGGGACCACTGTGAATAGGAATCGACAAGTTTCTTGGAGTTCTACCTGCTAATGTGTGCCAAAATTTCATGTTCCTGCTTGTTTGTAATTTGCTTAACACAAAATTACTTCCATTATTATTTTTCCTCATAAAGTTCTGAAATGACATCCCTTTCATGCACAGACCTGCTTTTGTGATAACAAACTGCTACGGTAAAGAAATTAAAGGCCAGGAAGATTTTGTTCCAGCTGTAACACATGTCTAAGGAAAGGTAGTGGAAGATTACTGAAATTCGTTGTTACTTCTCTATAACCCTGTTATGCTACCAAAACAACTATTTTAGCAACTTGCATATAGAGTAGGTTAAAATATGTTTTATGTTCCTTTTGTCCCTTGACCATGCCATAAGCAGTCTTTCACAATATTTTTTTCAGAAGGAAATATGCATGTTTCTTCAAAAAAATATGTCAAGTTTTCTCCTTTAACAGATGGCGAAAGTAGTTCTTACCATGTTTCTTCATCCTCTTAGTTTCCCAGCAAAACATTTTGGCAAATCAAGAGGTATAAATAAAGATTCAGATGTTTATTGAACAGCACATAATTTAAATAAATCATATTTATGAATGTCTGGCTGAGCAGAATTGATTGCCAACATATACCCTTTCGGCCTGAGTTTGTTCTCTGATGTTTATCTCGGATCGGAAAACACAGTGTGTGAGTCATTTATCCGTTTTTGTACTCTCCTTTCCCTCTTTTTTTAAAATTTTCCAAATCACTATTCAAAGTAAAAAACCCATTGCTTTGAAACGTACTAGCATGCCCAATAAGTTTGGCACGTGGGAACCTGAAATAATTAAAGAACAGTAATTAACAATTAAATTAATCAAATAAACCCTCATTATTTGCCCCATTCCCTCTCCAAATAACGGAATACAAAGAAATTCTTCCATTGTAACATCAGGCTTTCAAACATTGGGCTTTTCACCCTGCTGGAAGCAGGCTGCAGGAGCAGGAACCCTCTGCTAACCAAGCTCTGAATTCTTGGGAGGTGCAGTGCTGGCAACACGCTGCACCAGCAAACCAAACAGACACGGATGCCGTGAAGGAACCCAAGATGAGCAATGATCTTTCAGATATCCAGACCCGGGGTAATTCAAACTCTCCAAGCCACACTGACAAAGCCAGCAGGTGCTTCCGTGTTCTCACCATCACTACTATTTTTTCCAGACTGACCTTGATTACTTTACTCCCATCCGTACTGCCAATAAGCGATCTAGCACATTTGCAGTGTCTGGGAGAAAAAGAGAAAAAACAGTTTCAGCACTGAAGGCCAAATCGTGTGACTGTCACTGATAGTAGCCTTTAGGATAAGCAGTCTATAGACCGGAGAAGAAATTGCTAACACTCCTTAACTTTCTTGTGTTCTTTCAAAGAGGGAAAAAAGAATCCAACAATGACTGTACAACTATCCCCACAAGATATCAGAAATAAATCTTAAAACCACAGAATGAATGGATTTTTATACCTTATTTTTATAACTGCAATTGAATGAAGCTTTGTAGGAAAAACTTGTAGTCCTTTAAGATGCCCATGCAAATAAGGCGCAGCTAGGATTTTTAGCACTGACTGGTATGTTCATTGATGGAAAACTCATACAGGCTGATATACAGGTGTTAGTATCCATAGCGAGACTTGATTTCCTTCTCATTTACATTTTGATATGTGTGGTAAAGTGGATGGAGTACACATTCAGCAATGTCTTAGCCTATTTAGAATTTTATGTGCTGTACGATATGTAACTTTGATAAGTATGAAGGCCTTCTCTCTTACAGAGTTTTCATAACTGCAATTATGTGTCTCCTTTCTCATCACCTCCTAATGTTCCCCTTCATCACACCCTGTAATCTCTCATTACATTATAGTTTTTATATGAATACAGTTACTAAAAGCTTCACTCTTCCCAAAATAGAATTTATCTTTTATTCCCTGTTTTGTTTCTGGAATACTTTTAAAAATTATTTTAGGTAAGAACATTTAAAAGGGGATCCACCTCAAAATGAATGTATTGCCATCGGTTGAAGTTGTTTTAAAGTCAGATAAGCAGCATTTTTCTTAAATGTTTGAATCTCCAATCAGCAAAATTAAATTACCTTGTTCTCAGCTTCACATTCTCAAGGTAAATAGTGGCTAGAAAAAAAAGGTAACTATGCCCTGCATGGCAACAAATATAACCAACTTCTAAAACACATTTTTAAAAAGATTTTTTTAAAGAATTCACTGAAAAGGCCTGCACACAGAGAACATCACGAGAAACTGCTTGCCTGGTTAGCGAACTGGTCCTAAACTGAGCATTTGCACAGATGGAGAAATCAACACTCTGATCTTTATGAATGAGATCAGAGGAGTCACTGGTGTCTCATGCTTACGGTAAACACTCCATTTAGCAAGGATGCTACTGAACCCCCTTCTTAATGGATTTGAGTTGTATGATGAATTATAATAACATAACTGGGATGGAGTTAATTATCTTCATAGCAGCTCTTATGGTGCTCTGTTTTGCATTTGTGCTGAAAACAGTGTTGATAACACAGGGATGTTTTAGGGATTGCTGAGCAGTGCTTACACAGGGCCAAGGCGTTCTCTGTTTCTCATCCTGCCCAGACAGCAAGGAGTCTGGGCATGCACAAGAAGTTGGGAGGGGACACAGCCAGGACAGCTGACCCCAGCTGACCAAAGGGATACCCCATTCCATATGACATCGTGCTCAGCAATAAAAGCTGGGGGAAGAAGGAGGAAAGGAGAATGTTTGGAGTTAGGGCATTTGTCTTCCCAAGTCACCATTACATGTGATGGAGCCCCGCTTTCCTGGAGACGGCTGAATACCTGCCTGCCAATGGAAGTGGTGAATGAATTCCTTACTTTGCTCTTCTTGCAAAAAGTAGCTTTGCTTTACCTATTAAATTATCTTTATCTCAACCCAGGAGTTTTCTCACTTTCACCCTTCAATTCTCTCCCCCAACCCACTGCAGGGCAGTGAGGAAGAGGCTATGTGGGACCGAGCTGCCTGCTGTGGTTAAACCACAACATCTCAAAATGACAAAATCACTCGTTATGATAGAAAAGCATGCATCCATCCACAGGCAGTATAAGCAGGTCAGCTTTCTATTTTCAGTGCCTCGCCAGGACTTAGCAAACAGTCCTTTCAAATGCAGACCCAGCTACTGTTATTCATACTTTGGAGTTGGCCAGAAAAATGGAATCTTAGACCATACACACCAGGAGCACCAGCGCTTTAAGGCACATGGCTCTGGCAGCAAGCTCTATCTGCTTTTACTTTAAGATGTTCCTTCTTAGTTTGCTTTTAGCTATTCTTGCATGAAAATCTTGTGATTTTCTTCCTGTCAAATTCAAGCAATGGGGTTAGGAGAATCATATTTATGTGCAATGAAGTAGAAAGCAATGGTTTGAAAGCAATCACCAGTTTAGTGTGGCAGTATGTACTCTATGTTTGACTGCCAGGCATCTATTTTACATTTTGCACAAATATACAGGGCTGAGTGTTTTGTGCAAAGGTTTAAGACACACACCCACCTCCTCAAAAACCGATAGCTTACAAATTACTAAAAGAAAAAAAAATAATATCTTAGTAAATAAAATACGGATCCAGCATCAGACAAATGTTTCTAATATTTTAAACTATAAATTCAATTAAGACCACACCAGCATAGTGTTGATCCCCTCCTGAGCTATGTCCACTCAGACATAATGGTTTGTGCCTCCACTGTCTTCCTTCTTCCTTTGAAGTTCACCTAAGTGCTTCTCTGTGACAGAAGACTCACACAGTCAGTGAAGTTAAAGGAGCAATATGAAGAGTGGTAAGGAAAGGGGATGAAATGAGAAAAAAAATAGGCAAGAGAACAAGGTTGGTGAAAAAAATTTTACTCTTCTGGTCTCTCTTTTCTTGGCTGATCTCTCTAGCTGAGCAGGGTCCCAGATACTTCCTGTCCTCACTTTCCTGGCCGTCACCAACGCCACTCCATAACAGACAGAAAATCAATACTACTGCCCCCAAATATGTGGGCATGTGCCTGTTTCCTCCTTTAAGAATCACTCTCCTGTTCTGGTACAGCACGGGCTGTGTAAGTGATGTATTTCATTTGTGAAATACATGAAACTTCCTGTTGCGTAAGGCAGAGAACTCTCTCCATGCGGTTTCACTGGAATTCAGATTAGGCTCTTACTGTATCAGAGAGAAGTTTATTTCTTCTCACATTCATTTTAGCATTTACAAAAACTTCCTAAGGTAATAATCAAGCCCTAGCTCATTTACAACTCGGAAATTCAGTAAACTTTGAAACTTAATAGAATGAGAGTGATTTATTGAGTTTGCTAGAAAGAATGGAGTTTCCTGTTCTGCCTTGCTCAATCACTTCTGTAAAATATCAAAAGTGGGCTCTTATTTCTCTTTTGTATGCATGCCTGTAAAAACAACCTCCAAAACTATGAGATTATTTTTCTAGGTTTCAGTGTAAACAGAAGAAATGGAACAACTCTAAAGGCCTCACTCAAGCTAAATTTTCTTGACTTCTAAGGGGCCTTCAATGCCCTCTGAATTCAGAGATGTAGAGAGTGGCCTTATGGCGGTACTGATGCAATCAAAATACAAAAGCACAAGGAATCATTCATTGGGCTTTTACTGACTCTCAGTTACACTTTCAAATTTTGGCATTGCAGGGACTCTTACTATATTTTGCAAAGAGCATTCAAAATTCTAAACATTTACAAATGGTTCTCAACAGGTAACAGAAAGTATTTCAAAATGGCACTGTAACTTGAATTTTTGCAGTGTTTCTCTGCCTATGTACCATGTTTAAGGATTTGACATCTGTTCACGGCCAAAAAAATTGTATATGATTTTTTAAACTTATACTGTTACAGCTCTATTTAGATATGTAAGTACTACAATCTTCATAGCCTTAATAAAAGAGAGATGGATACAACCTCCTGAATTCCAATGATATTAACTTACAACTTGTTGCGCTTTCTGAATGCTAGCACAATGCATATTTAGACTTGTCTGAAAATAAGAATTATTTTCCAAAACTAAACTGCAGAATAGGAAAAGATCAGTAATAATTCTGTATAACAGAAATAATCAGTACAATCTGACTTCTATTGTTGAATTAAAAGATTCACAAATATGTCCCTGTAAACCACAGGCATGCTGAGCAATAACCTTTTGGAGGGCAGAGAGCATCTATGGTTCTAATATGACACGCAGCAGTAGAGTTTCACTATCCGCTCTCTATTTCATAGTACAGGAGGAATACTATATAATAATGCCAAGCATTTTCATTATAAGCCTCAATTTAAAAAATATGTAATTTGTTGGATGAAATCTGTCATAGCTGCTTCCTTTCCAGGGCAGCTCTAAAGAAAAGTTTAATCAATTCTATTTAGCCATTTGTAATATCCAAGAGAGAAAAATCCAACTCTAAAAAAAAAATTCAGTGAAATTCAGTGAAAAAAAAAGAAAAAGAATATATGACAGCTGTTGTTATTACTACAGGCCCTACTTTTTTAGTTTCCATTTTTAATATTGTGTTTTTCCAAGAAATAGTATATAAGGAGCTTAAGGTTGTAGTAACTTTTCTGCCATACAAACTCTATGTTTATACATTTATTTTTAACATTTCTAACATTGTTAATTAAGACAGGTTGTGTGTGTATGCTGAAGTAAATTGTTCAGATATTATTGTGCTTGCTAACTCAAACATCTCTTGAAAAGAAGAAAAAGCTGTTTAAGAAGTAGAAGTTCCTAAATGCTTGAAAATCATGGGCGTTCAATACACAAAACATGAATTTTCATTTTTTTTAAAAAATATATGTTATGATGAGAACTAAATAGTAAATAAATTACTCTTTCACACACAAATAGACACTAGACAGGATGTATTTAATTCTAGTAATTGTAAACTGTATACCATGAATGCACATTCAAACCCATCTCTGCTTGTGAGGTTTGTAGCTGCTTTGCAAACAGCTTCCTCACGTTAGTATTAACAAAATTATTTGTTCAGGGCAATGCTTACGGGATTTCTGCTTTGATTTCAGGCTTGTCTGTAAACGAATTATTTTTAAGAATAACTGGACTTGCATATAATTCTATAAATTGGAGTTTGCAGGTAGTATAAATAGAGAAGCAATGTCTATACTGATAAACTAAGCAGTGCTACGGTCCAAGCACAGGCACTGGCATGTGGTCACCAGCTTTGCTAAATGGTTAATACGGTCTCAGAGGCAAAAAAAAAAGACCAAGCAGGACCCAAGGGTGGTACAAGCCAGACACTGTTACCAAAAGGCTGTTTAGATGAGAACATTGTATTTTGGAGGTAGCAGAGTTTAGCCAGCTGAATGTAAGCTACGTTGTGCTGGTTGGTTTAAGGGCTAGATAATAGTCAGGGACATATTTTATTTACTAATACAGACAGCATTGTTTCTGTGACTAAAATACTAACCCAAACTTCTATTCAAAGACCTTATAGAGGGCATTTTGTTCTTCATTACCTCTTCTTGAAGTCTTAGCTATAATAAATTCATTTTGCTTCTCAATGGTGTCCACCAGCTAAACCTTAAGTCAATGGTGTAACAACTTTCCTGTAGACTTACTGCTTCAAATACAGCAAAGGCTTTTTGTTTTTAATTTGGTCTTCAACTTCTTACTCCTACTCTAATCCATTCTACTTTACCTTACCTATTGCAACAATATCCTCCTTTCATTAACTACACAAGTTCATGTTCAACTAATTATCCAGCATGACCACCAGCTCCCTTCACAGTTACTAAACTACTAGGTCACGTCATACATTCTTGAGCCTTATAACTCTGGTCTGTATCCTTCGTTTCTGCAATAATTTTCTTCTTTCTTTTTTTTTTTTTTTAAGAAGGGGTCACCTGTGAGAAAGGTTGGAAGCATTTCTTTAAAGAAACACACCACTTATTTAATTGGCACTTGTGCAGGATTCCCTGGTTCTCTAGAGACTTATGGGAGAAAGAAGGAAAAACTGGTGTTTCTACCTCTGTCCCAACACCTTGGAGCTCTGCTAAACCATTCAAAGGCAATATTATTTCCAAAGTGAATGCAATATAGTTGTCACCTAAAAGAGACAATGTTCACATAAATAACTGAGAGGAAAAGTAGCATGACCTATAGATAAGAAATGAAATATGGGGATGATAAATCTTTCCTTTTATGTTAACAAATGAACAAAATTAGCACTAGTCCAGCACTAAGAGGCGACAAAACATGCAAATACTAAAAACAAAATATGTGAATGTATTTCTCAATGTGAAAAATTTAGTAAGTGCAGGTATTGAACACAAAATGTATTATCAAGATTGCCCTGAGTGACACATGCATGCAGTTCAGCATGTCAAAATCTGATTCTTTTTATTTTTTTATTCAGGATTGGGGAAATTTAGTGGAACATTTTTAAATTCAGCAAATCGGAATATTCAAAGTTACTATTTCAATGGTTACTGTATTTTAGCTACCCTGCTAATACGTAACTATGGCTTCTGAATACTATGTCTGGTAAATTTAGGAGATATGTCAAACCCCCACATTATTCTTATTAAAGTTAGTAGGGCTTTAATAAATTCTTTTTTTAATGAGAAATCTTTTAAGAGATTGCATTCCCATCTGCTTAACATAATGCAGCTATCAGCCAAGATAAATAGAAAAATATATTAACACTATCTCTACTTGTGAATGATACATAATACGTATCCTGCATGACATGGAAGATCAAACAATATAAAATCTATTTGTCCCAGCACTCTTTTCAAATCCTATCATTTCAAAGAGCCCCAGTGTATAGGTTCCGCTTTGTTTAACTTGTCATGGCATTCTCTCCGAGTTCCGTCAGTGTTAGAAGGTTGTTAGTGATAGGACAATTAGACTTGAGTATTACATTGGTTTTGAGCAGGTGGTTCCTTACAGAATACAACAAAAACTAAATTGGCGATATTGGATCAAAACTAGTAATCTTATCCAACATATTACCTTTAACTCTGGATATAAGAGGATGTTTTCAAAGAAGGGGTCACAACCACAAAATGGCAGATGTAGATATTTTTTGTCCCTACATTAGCTTTCATCTTGACCATAATGGCTCAAAACTGACATAAATGTTGCTATTAATTATGACTATCCTGTACAACCAAACAGTGATCTCTCTAGGAGGTTTATTCAAGCTGCAGATGACATCAGGATACATCAAAGCTGCGAGCACATCAAGATGGCATCATGCCAGGCTAGCTTCAGTTTGGTAGGGATCTTTAGCTCCAACAACGTGTTAGCTTCAAGAGCAGCTCTGTTCCAGAAACAATTTTGCCTCTTTTGCATAGCATCACAACTGGCACAATAAGTTGTGTGAGACTGGAGCTAGTGCCATGCAAAACACTGTGTTCCTGGAAAGCGGAGCCTGGGAAAAAGCTGCACAGAGCCACAGCTGGGTAGCTCTGCATATCATCTGCCTGGGTCCAACAAGGCTTACTAGCTTCAGTTCAGTACTTGGGAAACACATTACCTCTTTCAGAAACATTTGGATGTCTCTGCTCTATACACAACAGAAGTCTGTTTCATGGAAAGGCTTTTTAATCCCAGAGAAGTGCCACATGAATGCATGAAACCAGCCTGGGTCCAGCACTACGTCGGAGCTAACAAGCCAACTTTGAACATGGAAGGCTTTGAAGCGCAGGGTAGACACAGGGTGTCTTTGCAAAAATTAGCTCAAAGCCAGTGCTGGACCAAACCCCAACAAACCCAGCTTGTCATGAACTCAGTGCAATAGCACTTGGACGTCTCTGCATGTTCCTAATGCGTGCTCTAATACCTCCCCTACCCACGATTTTCCACTGCCTTGGGATGATGGATTCCACTTACCTTAAATATAGGATATTTCTTTCTTATTACTGGCTATACTGGCATTTAAAATGATGCACAATGCAATTAATATTTCCCTGCAGTTATGACATTCATAATGTCTCCTTATGTAAAAACTCTAGTTTTGTAATTATTTTAATAACAAAAGGTACTACTTCTTTCATCATAGCTGGATTTTCTGGCAAATGATATATCTCCAGTCACCACACCCTCATAAAATAGCAACAGATCCTATTTCAGTCTAAAAGCAAATTTAAGGTTTTTGTATTTATTTTGCACAGACAAAATTTACTTTAGATATTACATCAAGACTCGAAAAACCTGTTTGAGATAAATTTGGTGTTTCCTTGGAAATGGATGTTGAGATTTTTCTTCATGTTACATGTTATGGCACCAGCTCTCGTATGGAAAGCACAGTAGCCAGATGACACAAGGTATGAAACCAGTACAAACTCACTCTGTGGTTTTGAATTAGTTAAAAAATATGGATCTAAGTTTCCTTTGGCAGACTCTGCTGAATCAGGCATACAGTTTTCATGAAGCATAATGCTGGCGTAAACACATGTCATGTCATATGTCATAAACATATGTCAGTTTACTCACAGGTAAACTTTTTAGTATAAACTTCTATTCCCAGTTGTGCATGAAAATGTAGAGACAGAACACAGTGAAAGAAAATGCATTTTGTATCTTAATCTACAACTACACTTGGCAGGCTTACTGTTTTGTTATTACCAGTTATTATATCCACAAGGTACTCACACATAGAACCATAGAATAGTTTAGGTTGGAAGGGACCTTTAAAAGTCATCTAGTCCAATCCCCCTGCAATGAGGAGGGACATCTTCAACTAGATCAGGTTGCTCAGAGCCCCATCCAACCTGACTTTGAACATTTCCAGGGATGGGGTATCTACCACCTCTTTGGGCAACCTGGGCCAGTGTCTCACCACCCTCAGCGTAAAAAATTTCTTCCTTTTATCTAGTCTAAATCTTCCCTGTTTTAGTTTAAAACAATTACCCCTTGTCCTGTCACAACAGGCTCTGCTAAAACGGTTGCCTCCATCTTTCTTATAAGTCCCCCTTAAGTACTGGAAGGCCACAATCAGGTGTCCCTGGAGCCTTCTCTTCTCCAGGCTGAAAACCCCCAACTCTCTCAGACTGTCCTCACAGGAGAGGCGCTCCAGCCCTCTAATCATTTTTGTGGCCCTCCTCTGGACCCACTCCAACAGGTCCATGTCCTTCCTGTGCTGAGGGCTCCAGAGCTGGATGCAGTACTCCAGGTGGGGTGTCACCAGAGCGGAGCAGAGGGGCAGAATCGCCTCCCTCAATCTGCTGGCCACGCTTCTTTTGATGCGGCCCAGGATATGGTTGGCCTTCTGGGCTGCGAGCACACATTGTCAGCTCCTGTGCAGCTTTTCATCCACCACTACCCCAAATCCTTCTTGGCAGGGCTGATATCAATCCCTTCATCCCCCAGCCTGTATTGATACCAGGGGTTGTTCTGACCCAGGTGCAGGAGCCTGCACTTGACTTTATTGAACATCATGAACTTCACATGGGCCCAATTCTTGAGCTTGTTCAGGTCCCTCTAGATGGCATCCCATCCCTCAGGTGTGTCAATCGCACCACACAGGTTGGTGGTCTGCAAACTTGCTGAGGGTGCACTTGATCCCACTGTCTCTGTCATTGATGAAGATATTAAACAGTACTGGTCCCAATACAGATCTCTGCAGACACCGCTTGTCACTGCTCTCCACCTGGACGTTGAGCCATTGACCACTTCCCTGTGGATGCAACTATCCGACATGTGAGTACTGAGTGATGTAGAGGGTCAGACCAAAGATCCACCTCTCCACAATGTACTGTCTTCAACAAACCTCCCAGAACATCTTTAGAAATTCTGCCTATACCTTTTCTCCCACCTTTTTATTTACACCTTTACTTTCTCAGGCCCCACCAAGCTTCCTCATCGAGCTCCTCTGAGCATTGTGGCTAGCCAGCACTGCATGGCCAGTCTGCATTGGCAAGGACATATAGCAAGGAGAAGGGAGCTGAAAAGGGAGGAAGGATGCTGGCTGCTGTGGGGTCTACTTCAATTCTCATCACATCAGGCCTGCAAAGACGGCATGTCTGGGTGACATACGCTTATTCCATAGATGCCATGCTGTGTTCATGGAGCAACAGGCATTGTTGGGGGTTCTCTGCTCTGTGTCCCCCTCTTAAGCCTGTTATTTTCATCTCAATACCTGAGGAAAAAAGGAACAGCATAAGCTTCTCCCTCAGACTCTCCCATCCTCCAACTGTTTTCAGCTCAGTGGATTTCCTGAGCCTGCTGTTATTAAGGCTTTGTTCCCTTCCCCCCAGCTTCCTAAACTAAATGCATTGCTGAGATTTTTATTGCAAAGAAAACTATGTTGCTAAACTTTGTTCTGATGAAAAATTTACACTAATTTTCTGCATTAATACTTCTGTGATCACAACACAGCAGACCTGCCTCTCAGGAAACACATTCAGATTATTTTTGTTTCAGTGCAGCTGGGAGTGGAGCACGCAGGGAAGTAGGTTGGCACCAACAGCAAAAGACAGAGATCTTACAAAGCCAGATAAAGACTTGAGCACACAGTAGGTGGGTTTGGTTCAGCCAGGAAGATGGTAGAAAGTCCTGGAGAAGAAGGCTGGGCTGTGCATTCATTAGCCAGCAATGGGTCCCACAATGGAGGGCACGTGACACTCCCTGTCACCGTTCAACTGATGTTTTCACTCAGGGCACCATTCAACTGATGTTTTCATGGTCCTGAGCTTGGTGCCTAGAACCCACCAGTGATGATGTGCTTGTTCACCTGTGTGTTTGATAGTTGTACCACTGAACCAAGAGATTGGCAAAAGAGCGTGGTAAGAACAGAAGGTCATGTCCTCACAGGATTGCATTGTCCACTATTAGAATTAAAAAAAACCAAACCAATCTTTTGAAAAGAAGTATCATTTAAAAGGAAAATGGAGATGTATTCCCCAGCCTGCATGCAACTAGGCAGTGTTAGTCTTCTCAATGCACAGAAAGTGTAGTGGATATAAGTGGACACGTTGGGAAACATGGTAACAGCCGGGCACCTATAGGGCATTCATCTCTCAGCCTCCAGCTGCTTTCAGCTCAGGGATTTCCTGAGTCATGGTTTGTGTGTCTCCAACCCGCAAGGGATTTCTTTCCCATGAACCTGCCCCATATCCCCTTTAATTCACAGAAGTAGTTTACATTCTTAGTCTGGATGCCGCTTGCTGTAGCAAAACTGTGCTTCTGTGTGCGCAGCTTCCCCTGCCCTCCCAGCCCCTTTCCCAGGGAGGCAAAAGGTACCAACAAAACTACTGTTTACACACCAGGGCAGCAATACTGGGAAAAGCCTATAGCGCACGCACTGCCTGATGTATTCCTATGGTAAGTGCTTTCTACTTGAAAGGAAGTAACTTTATCGTGTTTTCTTCCTTACATTGCACTAGTAGTGTGTTTTCTTTCCCCACAACCTTGCAAGCAAGCACATGGCTGGACCCCTCAACCATTACACCCCGAGCTGCCGGTTCCGGCTCTAGAAACGGTTTTAACAAGCAAAGTCGTTGCCCAACCGAGCTACTTCAGCCCGAGACGTGCCCCTCCTGGCCCAGAGACCGCGCTCCCGGCTCGTCCTTCCCAGGGACCTTCCTTCCACGCCAGGGAAGGAGGAAATGCCTGAGGCCCCCGCGGCTTCGCACCGCCCCCAGCCCTCGCCCCGGGGAAGGCGGAGGAGGGGGGGGGGGGGAGGCTGGAGAGGGCCCTCAGCCCGCTTTTTGTTTGAACAAACATTTCCCCCTGCCTGAGGAAACCCGCCGCTGGCCGGGGCTGGCGGAGGGTGGGATTTCCTTCCCATTGTCTGCCGGGCTCACCCCGCCCGCGGCGGGAGCTGCGCGCCGCTCCCGGCGCCGCTTCCATGGGGAAGCGAAGGGCCGAAGGGCGTCCGCGGAAGCGCTTGCGTTAAATACCAAAGTAAAGGCAGATAAATGCAAGAACCGGGGCTAAACAAGATCGGCTAGCAGGGCTTCGAACCTGGGTAGTAATGAACATTTAAAAGTCTTTATAATACAGCTACAAATAAGTCAAAACCAGTTAAAAATGCTTCCTTTCTATCCTTCGATGTGCATCCTAACGGGTATTATAATGCAGTTACCCAGGGGAACTAATGAGGATATGAAAACATTTAATAACAAGGCCCGCAAACACCCATCTACAAGCTACATGCCTGTCTTCCTACATTTGATTAAACTCACTGCCCACCAGCTCAGACAAGGTAACGTGGCTGCCATTGTAGACACTCCCTGCGTGTTTGCTTTAGGATACCTTGTTCTTTCTAAAATCAAATATTTGTATCCTGAAACAAATATTTGGAGGCGGTCCAGACTGGCCTTTACAAATACGTTAAGTACAGAAAATTGGCAAGCAGTAGACTCCAGGTAAAAACCTGTAAGGCTTCAACCCCGTGTGCTTCCACGTTGGTGAAACTGTGGCCTAAATATTTGACAGGTTTCCATGGGTCCTGAAGAGATAAAGGGAATAAAATTCATTATAAAATATCTTTTTATACTGAAGATAGCTAAACTTCTGCCTTAAGTAAATATTTGCATAGGTAAGGAGAAGGCACTGTGGCAGAGTAATAAATCTTTTTGCTAAAGAACCCCAGACTGGAATTGGAGCTTTGTTTTGGAGTTACGCCAGATTCCCCCGGCCGACCCTGTTGTAGGGGGTACCTGGCTGTTCCGGCTGAGGAGTTAAAGCTGGTTATGTTTGCCGCGAGCTACGCTTCTCCTCTGTTTGCTTCTGGGTGCAAAAATCAGTGTGCCTTAACCATGCCAGCTTGAGCAGAACTGTTAGCTTGACTGCACGGTAGAAACAGTAGAAATCATCAAGACCCAAACATATTTTTTTTCTTATATAAATATAGATCAGATGCAATTTGTATAGAGAAGTTTCAAAGAAAGCTAAGACAGCCAAGCCAGCAATATCCCATGGAAACTTGGCATATATTTCTATCAAACTTCTTTTGAAAATTACATGCCTCGATGAAATCAGGGCCAAACATCACAACTAAATGCTTAACATAAAGTAGCCTTTTTGTAATTATACTGATGGTAAATGCCTTTTTACTTAAAGAATTGCCTGTAAATTTCATTTGCTTTTTATTAAAACAAGCAATATAATGCAGTTAATAAATTATAGTGCCACTGTTTGCTATCTGCCCAACCCCTCAAGTACCCTTTGAAAGCAGATTACCAGCGCTCTTTCCTATTTATTTGAGATAATGTAAAATGTTCTTTCATATTTCAATACATAATAGAAGTAAAGCTTTATCACTGCTGTGCAACAAACTATTTGCATTTTATTTTTAAAAGAGGATGTAAAGTCCTGATGCAGCAGTCTCAAAGAAACTGTAGTTTAGACACTACTAGAAATCTTATTTACTAAACACACTGGAGAAAATGTCACTCTTCAGTGTGCAAACTCTTTTGACTGACCAGGCACAATGGATGCATCTTTTTCATCATTAGCAGTCCAAAACTGTTTTAGTAATAACAGTGACCACTCATATGAATAAAATTATTTGTATGCATAAATGTTCATAGACCTAAGCTTACAGTGTACTTTGATAAAGTACACTGATGAATGTCACATTTCTGGTCAAGGGTAATTGTGAAGTATGTTACTTTTTCATTAAATAATTCCTGAACGATTTAAGAAACTTTAGCATGTATTTTCTTGAACATTTATTATTAATAATATTTATTTCACAGTCCATATAAAAACAGGATAAAATGTACATGTTTTCTTGCTACTTGCCTATATATATATAAATATATATATATGCACTCCTATATATATATTTCGTAGTAATGTATCTCCCAGTCCTG
Source organism: Numenius arquata (assembly GCF_964106895.1). Lineage (NCBI taxonomy): Eukaryota > Metazoa > Chordata > Aves > Charadriiformes > Scolopacidae > Numenius > Numenius arquata. The sequence goes on along the minus strand of NC_133587.1, from coordinate 34,349,832 downwards.
CAGTGAAAGCGTGGATCTACAGCTCGCAACATATAGCCAACTCTGAGACAGACCACTGATTCTGTATGTTTTAGTTTCTGTTGCTCAAGGTGAGTATCCACTTTCGAAAACATTATCAGGAATTCCTCCAAGTTGGACTTCATGATAGGAGGTATGCATGTATCAGGGTCAGATAAGCGGCACATTTTTTCTCTGCAGTAAGACAGACCTAAGAGTATGATAAAATACATATATAATAAATAGTTAAAGATCCATTTCAAATGTATTATTAAAAAAAAAAATAATAAAAGAAACAAACAGCAACTCCAGCAGACACCACTAGAGTTCTCCTTCTCCCAAATATCCCTAGCACCATCCTAAACCCTGTTTACCCCAGAAACCTGAACTGTGGACAGACAGAAGAGGAGAGAGAGAGAGAAAATTCAGACACAATAAAACTCTGAGGGAAAAAATATGTGGAAGGAGGAGGCAGCAGCGGCCTGGGGAAGGGATTGAAAAGTTTCCCCTGGCTTAACTTCTCCCCCCCTGCAGCAGCAGAAGCAGCGGCAGAGGCACAAGGTGAGAGAGACTTTTAAGTCTGGGGAGGAGGGGTGTGTGTGCGGGGAGGGGGGGTGAATTTACAGCCCTGTGGATATTTCTGTGTCTGCCTCCTCGGCTTTGGGGTGCGGGAGGCGCCGTGTCTCATGCTGGGTGGAATTTTTTTAATATGATGGAGGATTATAAACATGGCGCCTTAAAAAAACTACAAAATCATGTACACACTGTTCCAAGGAGACGGGGGAGAGGGGACAGGGGAAGGGCTGGGCAGCAGGGGAGGGGGCGATCCTGCCCGGCGGGGTGGCATATGGGGAGGGGGGAGCAATTATACTTCATAATAAAATATGTGGGGCTGCGGGGGGGTGGGGGGTGTGAAAGGCGGGATTTTTTTATTATTACTATTATTATTTCATTTTTCGGAGTGGGCAGGATTATCTGGCAGCCCGCTTGGAAATCGAGGAGGAGAAGGGGACGGCGGCCGAGCGCGTGTGATTATTAACGGCGATTATTTTTGTC